>NC_060040.1:8990503-9296879 GCF_905333055.1 Maniola jurtina | reverse complement strand
GTAAAAAAATATTATCTATGCATAAAACACTTTCAAAATAAATTAATTTTATGTTGTTTCAAATCACCCCCCGGACCACGGAAAGAGAGGGGGTTGCTACCCTCAATTTTTTCCCCTTGTCGCATGATTTTTGTACGGCGTTGCGGAATAATGGATTAGAGGCTGTATTGAAACAGTATGAAACTAGTGCCGTACAGAATTAAATGACCAAATTTACCCCGGAAATTGTCAGAAAATCAAAACATTTACTGACTTTGTGGCGCACCATTTTTTTACGGCACTGCGCGCTTTCTTATTATTTTTCATGGATCTATCGATGGTAAAAATGTCGTACAAAAATATATGACCAAAATGTACTCACTCTACCTGCACTTTTCAATTCTCACCAGCACTCTGTTGGACAGCTTACAAGTGACGGCATAGTGCTGAAACTTATTATTTTATGCTCTTATATCGTCCTGTATACGTCACCTGGTGGTTCATATGACCCACCCATTTTTAAACATGGGCCTGTAGTCTATTAGAAAAATAAGTAAATATAGCACTTCTTCTTTTGAGCTTTGATAGTAGCGCGATGAGTCAAAACTTTTGCCTACGACAGTTATCAATGAGATAATTTTGTTGAGAGATATAAATCCGGTGCGATTTTATTCAATTAAAATTTTAATCCTGTCTAAAAATAGTACCTACCTCTTCTAATTTAAAACACGAGTAGTGATACCGGCAATGCTTTATACTATCTTTCATAATGTTTATTAGTATCCTTAGTATATTGTCCTTGCAAATGCTAAAAATAATCTAGTTGTATAATAAGTACCTAAATAGTCACGTTTATTTAATATCTAATTATATCATCCAAGGTGACTAGTAGGTATGCATTAATAATAATTAGGTAGATCCAGTTTTTTCTTCTTGGTTTAAGTAGTTTCAGTTTGCTGTAGATACATATCAATCAAAAGGTGAAAAAATCATACTAAAAGATCAAGATTGCTTTATAGTGCTTAGCATGTAGGTGTAGTGTGAGTAGGTAAATTAAAGATCGCCTGACGTTATTGTATCCCCTAGAGCCTGTTCTGCTACCACGCATAGTAAGGACACTCGCCTATCCGAACTTTCCCTTAAACAATTGGTATGAAGTATTCACCTAATATTATTATGACATGCCAAAGCGCAATAGAAAAATTCTCAAGCGGCTAAGAAATTTGTTTCGGTCTCAAGGTAGTAAAATAACAAATTACTACTTTTATAGCACTACATAATACACGCGACTTCGTAAAAGCCTACAAAGTTTGCTCAGCCGGCTCAATAATACATAATTCTACTTCAAAAAGAATATTTAACCGGAAAACAATTTGAATTTAGTCTTAATCAATTCAAAACCTAAAATATCTTTTTTTTCTGCTTGGGAGTCCAATCACTTGTCCTCAATTTTTTTGGTAGATCACCGATTCGGCGATATAGTGTAAAAAATCTACCCACCCTGGTCTACGTGGTACGGTTACAGAATCGTAAATGACATTTCATTTTTCTCTAGTATATAGTCAGTTCAATACGTATTTCTCTGAGTATAGCGATTGAAATTGTATGTACTCTTAACGAGTCTTGAACAATACTAACCTTGCAAATATACAGACTAATCTTATCAAAGAAATAACTGGTATCTCTAAAACTAACGTACAATAAAAAAGAGTGTACAACTCAGATTATCCTTATCATCTCTATCAGCTGGTAGGACTAATAAAAACATTAATAATGCCAGATCATGCAAGCCTTATGTTTTTCAAACAATAATAATAATTTTGATGAATTTCAGTTCAGATGTAATAAAATTCTAAGTTAATTCTCATCAACAGAATGTAGGTACATTTCAGGCTTACAAGATAAATTATTATAAAACACTATTAGACCCGGTATCTCCAAGAAATGCTGTATCGCATAGCTACACAAGCCTTGAATAAAATATACTTATCGACAAAAAAAACTAATTTTGGTCTATTAATAGCTTGATTAATTGGTATTACATATCCTCATACTTGTATTAAGAATAACTGAGTAGGTACGCGATTGTCACGAAAATGAATTGTAAAATATTTAAGCCATTAGAATTTTGCATAAAGTAGGTATAGGTAACATAATCTTTTCAGAATTTGTTCATGGAATAATTATAGCATATAATATACACTATAATATACAGTCTTGGTACCACACAAAATCACCAGCCAAATCCAATAAAGTTGAATTATGTTGGTTGTTGTTGTTTTTTGCGTCAAGTGATACGAAAAACATTTTTTTTTTAAATTAGTAGCACTTTGAGTTACTGTGAGCATGGCACTTATATGTATCTTCAATAGAAAAAGTAGTTTATAGATGTTTTAAAATACAGCGATAATAATTATGCTACGTATAATTTTCTTGTTATTTCTACTAGTTATAGATAAATTACATTACATAGAACAATAAATAATCGTGCCGTTCCATTAATAAATATCTAACTCCATACCTAATACCGAACCGGTCAGTGTGAGGCAAAGACTCGGACACAAAACGTTGCATTTGTTGCTAACTAATGATTTCTTTAAAATATAGATTACATTAAAAACTAGATAATGGCCACAACATTATCCGCGTTTTGAGAAATCCCGTAGAAACTCTTTAATTTTCCGGAATAAAAAGTATCCTATGTCCATCCCTGGGATGCAAGCGAACTCTGTACCAAACGTAAAAATCGGCTAAAGGGCAAGCCATGAAAAGCTAGCAGATAGATAGACATTTCTACGATTCGAAATGGAAACCTCATTTTTTGAGTCGATTAAAAATACCGATTTTTTTTGAGTCGATAAGAAATAATAGTATTAAAAATTTGCATTGCTCTATCTGTTGTAGATCCTCGTAGTTTTTCGCTGCACGGTATAATTTTATAGCAACGCGAAGCCTTGAACTATGCAGTTTATTGCAAATCTACTAAATATTATTTCCGGAATATTGGTTCAAAATAGATTGCTTGTCTTCATACAGGTTTATTTATTAAGTATAACTGTTTGCTAGTTTACTTATGTAAAACAATGAACAGTGTATACTTAGCTGAGAATTTAGAATATTTTTGCCGGTTTTCAATAAAAGAATCGAACTGGCTTGTAAACTATGTAGGTAATACCTACCATAACATAACTATGATTTAAATAATACATTACACTTGTCTGTGGCATCGTAGCTCCTAAACTAATGAACCGATTTTAATTTAGTTTTTTTTTTTGTTTGAAAGGTGGCTTGATCGAGAGTGTTCTTAGCTATAATTCAAGAAGATCGGTTCAGCCGTTTGAAAGTTATCAGCTCTTTTCTAGTTACTATAAAGTATAAACCTTCACTTGTCGGGGGTGTTATAAATTTTTAATTTACACTTGTTATTGTACAGATTATTTTGAAGTATTACCTAGGTCACTGAAAGAAAATTAAGTACACATAATGTTATTTCCAGTAAGCCCCACTCAAATATTTAATAAAGCAAAGCAACAAGGATCCTCTGAAGAAAATGACGCCGTATCAGCTATTATTGGAAGCTACGGGCAGTGGCAGTTGATGATGAATTTAATTTTACCGTTATTCGCTTTTCCGTCGACTTTTCATTTATATTTGCCAACATTTACGGTAAGATAATTTCATAATATCATAAACTAATTACAACAAAAAAAAAAATGCATTTTGTCTAGCTGTTTGTTAAACCCATTGAAATGAAAAATATCTTGCAGATAGTTGGTTATTGGGTTTTGGCCATGGTGCACCATGCTGGCCAAGTGCAAATAGGCACACTTCAGACACCTTTGAAAATATTATGGAGAGCTCTCAAGCGTTTCTCACATTATTCCCTTTACCGTTAAAACAAGTGATATTCAATTGGTTAAAATGCACAAATATCTAACTGTGAAAGTTAAAGGTGCATGACCGATATCAAACTACCACTTAAACTACTTTAGGTATCACCGCTATAAGCTAAGTACCTACTTCTTATCTTGCAATTCAATTAAATAGAAAGATGTAAAAAACTAATCAATTCCACGACGACAAATTCCTGGGAAAGTCTCTCTCTTGTTATGTTGGCTAATCTTTTTCTCTCATATTTTAATTTCAGACAAAGTTAACAGACTTTTGGTGTAAAAGACCTGCCAATTTGTCAAGTCTACCAATAGAATACTGGATAAATTATAGTCAACCAATAGATGCCTGTTCTGTACGCATGCTTCCTGCTGGCATAACCGCTGAGAGTATTATGAACAACACCGCGCCCATGTTAGACTCTTTCCTAAGGTGTACAGAATGGGATTATGATCGGTCCGAAGTTGGAAATACCATAATTTCGGAATGGGACCTGATTTGTGATAAAGCCAGTCTCACTACATTATCAGAAGTAGCATTTTTAATTAGTGTTGGAGTTGGCGGAGTTTTGGGTGGGTGGTTTTCTGACAAGTAAGACAGATTTCTATTTTACCTTTTATCCTTTATTTCCCAAAACGCTGTTCCCAATCAAAACCAAAACAGCCGGAATGAACCAAATGCAACCATCAAATCGGGAGACAACTCGAAGAACTTGATAAAGGAAACTCCCTAAGACTGAAAATTTACTCCCTTGATCTGTTTGTGGGTTTATCGATCTATGGCATCGCAGCTCTCGAACAGATGGACCAATAATGCGGTTATTTTTTATATGAACTCGGGTTTTACTTGGTATATACCTTCGTTCTCTGTTATCTGGATAATAGATTGAAGATAATTATCTATATGAAAAGAATCATTCATCAATCAAGAAAAAATCTATCATAAGGATTCTCGTCTTGATTCTAGATTTTAGTTAGAGTAGAGATTTCAGTTATACTTATGCGTATCGAAATCTTTTGCCTTTGTTGCAGGTTTGGTCGTAAAAGAATTCTCATGGGCATGATAGCGTTACAAAGTGTACTCGGAATCCTATCTATTTTCGTGCGTACCTTTGTACAATATATTTTGGTGAGACTCGCGTTGGGTCTAGTATCAGTATCAGTGGTGTACGCAGCTTTTGTCCTCTCCGTAGAGCTGGTGGACGGACCTTGGGTAACAATTGCGGGATCTTTGAATTTCTTCCCACTACCTTCGGCATACATAATAGTATCATTAGTATCAATGGCTTTGCCGGATTGGAGAGATCTCCAACTTGCTGTGGCAATACCTGGACCTTGTCTGCTTCTTCTCTGGTAAATAATATTTTAAATTCAAAGTTTTTTGTATCAAGTCAACAATTTCCAGAAGACCTACGAATTAAATTGTGTAATTTCAGGTTTTTAATACCGGAATCACCAAGATGGTTACTAAGCATCGGAAAAATTCAAGAAGCTAAAATGGTATTAGAAAAGGCAGCAAAGTTCAACAACAGAACATATACTGAAGATTTCGATAAAATATTAACTTCGCACATTACAAATAATAAGAGAGAAAATCCAAGTGTATTGATGTTATTCAAAGGGTATCTTTTGAAGAGAACATTTTGCTTGTTCGTAGCATGGTTTTCGATGAGTATCGCATATTACGGTCTCGTACTTAATATTGGCAAATTCAATTTGGGAAATTTGCACGTGACTTCAATAATACTCGCTGCAGTCGAAATACCAGCAATAGCATTGAGTATTCCTATTCTATTCAAAACTGGTAGACGGACGCCTGTGTTTGCCTCTATGATAGTTTGTGGGCTCGCATGTATCGCGAGCGAACTGTTCTCTGTATCGCTTGGCAACACTTGGGTTATTATATCATGTCTGATGATAGGGAAGTTTACCATCTCTGCAACAAATGTGATGTTACCGATATATACGGCGGAGTTGTATCCTACTGTGATAAGAAATCTTGGCGTTGGTGCCACTCAGGTAGCAGCGGGACTGGCGCTTATCTGCATTCCATATTTATGGGATTTGGTAAGTCACGCAATAACGATTGATGATTTATTGATTCCAATAGATCACAAAAGAAGCCAAGAAACAATGAATTTTAATCTACACTGACAAAGCATTAATTTGCATAATAACAAAGGTTTGACCCTGTCGTAAAATAGGTAAACATCCATAATCATGATAATTTCGCACCCTTCGATCAAAAACTGTTTCAACCTACTAACCTCGATTTTTGAGATAACCTCATTTTCTGATCCCTAACTCGATTATCTATACGGAAATAAGACTGAAGTGCTTTATATTTATGTACTTATATTCAAAATTATTAATCCTTCGAAATCATTATAGCGTTAGGTGTTTGATATACCAGTTTTCCTCAGCTTCTGGAAAAGTATTTTTTTTAAAAGTTGAAACAGTTTTTTGATCTAAGGTTGCGATTTATAAAGTGATCTGACTGTGTTTCTTTTCAGACGGCGCTAAATGCCCACTTGCCAATGTCCACCTTAGCACTGTTGAGCATAGCAGGTGGTGGTGTAATTCTTTTGCTACCTGACACCAAATCCGCCAAAAACGAGATGGCGTAAGTAAATTGTAGACTAAAGCAGTAAAGTTTGTAAGTTCGTTTAACAGCGGTAATAATCTCTGAAACTACTGAACCGGTTTTGGAATTCGTTCACTAGTAAAAGCTACATTATTCCTGAGTGGCTGCTATGTTTTATTTTCAAAATAACTCAAAATTTAAAAAACCCCCGACACAAAAACCTACATAAGAAAACTAGAAAAGAGTTAACTTTCAAACGGCTGAACCAATTTTCTTCGATTATAGCTAAGAACACTCTCGATCAAGCCACCTTTCAAACATAAAAAACTAATATCGGTTCATTCGTTTAGGAGCTACGATGCCACAGACAGATACACAGATACACACGTCAAACTTATAACACCCCTCTTTTTGGGTCGGGGGTTAAAAATTAGATATTCCTACGAAAATTGTAATAAGGTACCCGTACGAAGCCGGGGCGGGTCACTAGTCAGAACCCATGATATCCGTAGCATTACATTTACAGAAAGTTATCTCAGTAACGTTATATTTACAGAGTAGTAGGTATTATTGATACCCATAACATTATATTATTCACAGAGAGGCTGCAGACGCTGCATGTGATGGTACATTTCAAAGCACCGAAAACACACTATGAACAACCTTAATTAAAAATTATAAAAACATATAAGAGATACCAAAAGGAAAAGGTAATTTTGTAACCTGACTAGGTACTACGGAAGAAAACCCCAGTGGTTAGAATTATTAAAAAAACTTCGAGTTACTCGTACGTCTTTGCCTTATTTTAAAGCGCAGGCGTTTTACAATGCAGATAGAGGTATCTACCTAAAGTTATTTTAATACTTATAGTTTAGTTAGTATGAGAAGTTTAAAAAATATAAATTGTGTGAAAATTGTAAATATAATTTAAAACACCTTTCTCACTAATCGTAATCATGAGTGAATGTAATAAAGTGTAATTTTACGTGATAGACCCATCGATGGATAGACCTAGTATGCATTTCTTCTAAATTTTAATTTAGTGTCATATTATTAATATTATTAGTATAGCACTGGTGATGCCTGCGACTTCATCCCCATCACATGGGGAAAAGGTAATCTATGTCCAGCTTCCGGGTGCAAGCTATCTCGGTCGGGTCCATCATATATTTAAATATATGATGAACCCGACTTCAGGACGTGGATTTTGGTTTATTGAGAACCTGATTTTGTTGAATTTAATTTGGTACAAGATGATAATATCCGTCGCCGGAATGCAAGCTATCTCTGTGCCTCGTCTAAATCGGTTAAACGGATGGGCTTTGAAAAGCTAGCAGACAGACACGCTTTCGCATTTATAATATTAGTATAGATTATGCTCGTCAATCGACTATAGTGATTCGTAACGTTAAGTTTTTAAATAGAAATTTTATAATGTAAATCTATATTAGTAGCTAGGTATTTAAGTACATAGCCTACCTATATAAGGTATTTTTAAACTAATAATTTTATTTTTAAATTAGAAATAGATACATTGGTGCTACTTCGGTTGAACACAATCTCTCAAAATAACAAAATCGAATCACAATCTCGCTTGTAACCGAATTAGCACCAATCAATAATTTCTTAGGAAAATACTTAGTTTTTAATGTCATATCGATAAAGTACCTCAGTAAATTGTCGACATTGTTTTATTTTTAACCATTACTTTTTCTCAATGCCGAATTTTTAGGGTTCCGTACCTAAAAAGGAAAAACGGAACCCTTATAGTATCACTTTGTTGTCTGTCTGTCTGTCCTTCCGTCCGTCCGTCCGTTCGTCGTGTCTGCCAAAGGGTACTTCCCGATGACCTATAGGTAATCATGAAATTTGGCAGGTAGGTAGTTCTTATAGAACAAGTAAAAGAATAAATCTAAAAACCGTGAATTTGTGGTTACATCATTTAAAAAAATTAAAATGTGTTTCAATTTTCAAAGTAAGATAACTGTACCAAGTGGGGTATCATATGAAAGAGCTTTACCTGTACATTCTAAAACAGATTTTATTTAGGTATTTTTATGCATATTAGTTTTTGATTTATCGTGCAAAATGTCGAAAAAAATATCTGAGTACGGAACCCTTGGTGAGAGAGTCTGACTCGCACAGTCTTTGTAATCTCTATAGGAAAACCTGCTGGGTACCTGGGTCTCGACTCTCGAGGAACCAGGGAGCATAAGCTTATATTGACTTATTGGTTCCCCGGGAACTATGGTATACCAAGTCTGTTTCTATTTTTTTCATGTGTTTTATTCGTTTTTTTGGCCGAATAAAGAATATTTATTATTTACTTATTTACGACTGATTAAAATGACAATATAGCACGGATTCCATTCATCCATCTTGACTGTTTATTTATCATTATTCATTAGCACTATTATGCCCAATCACAAACCTATTTTCATTAAAAAACAGACTAGATCTTAAGATCCAGGTCACGGTTGGTCATTAGTACAAGTCTCGAACGCTAATTATACGGGACAATGACATCGTCTAGGGCACTTCGTCGCAGGCGCATTCTTGACAGCGACAGCACAATTAGGTACATTATGTCGGTAACGGTGACGCGAGCGGCGTCACGGCAGACGTGACATGGGTACTGATAAGTGATAACAGATACTACGCCTGCGATGGGCAAGTCTTAAAATAACCTTCATTATGATTTCGCTCCACAATAGAGATTCGACAAATGATACGCGAATCGTATCGTACCGCTCACTTGCGCTAACGCTAATGGTTGGCACGAATATACCGTCTACTTAGGTTTATCAAAAATCCCGCGTAAATTCTTTGTTTTTCCGAGATACACCACAGGGAGAACTATTCGCTGTCACAGAATGTTGCATTTGCCAGCCGATTGATTTGCCAAACTTATTTAAAAATTTGCCAAAAACAAAATAACCCCGAACAGTGTAGCCAGTTTGATTTGCCAAATATCGAACTATCGTAAAAGCGCGAACTAATATCATTTGCCGAATCTCGATAATAGAGTCGTACCACTAGAAGTATTTTGATTTATGACTATTTTCGTCTAGATCTAAATAAACGATAAGCATGTGTAAATATAAAATAGGAAGACAAGGTTAATTCAGGCCAGCGTCAAAATGGCAAATGACTAGAGGCAGAAATCAGTGGACGATTTTAGAAGGCCTTTGCCAACTTGTTCTCATTTTTTAGCATTTAACATAGCAGAATTCAAAATTAAAAAAAAAATAGGTACATAATGATGGAAATTGTAATATAGAAATTACTCGAAGCCCGGTGTGGACAGGTAGGTATTAGGTATTAGGCTTGACCAAACCTTGACCAAAAATGTAATTGTATAGCAATACAAACGCATAAGGCCGTCTTACCAAACAATTTTAATGATAATAAAGACAATTCAACACGCATTGCTAATTGAGAGCACAGTTCTTTCCCTAATTGAAATTACCATAATATTGAAGAAAGCCAAAAAAACACATAATATTATAGATATCCAGGATAGCTGTTCAGAATTTAAGTAACACTTAAAAATAAATGAATAGTATCATATGGTTTTATACAAGAAATACCTAGCTCGTTAATAACCGAGGTGGTAGGAAGTTACCTACTCGGAGAATTCGCTGTAAAGGAAAACTACATCAATGAATGGATTTACTTTTTGCTAGGTTTTTCTAGCAATTAGTAATTATGTAGTGAAAGCTTTGAATACGATTTTATAGATATAGTAGAAGATTACTAGGTACTTACTTTAAAAAAAACTGATACAAGTTAACCCTTGACTGCAATCTCACTTGGTGGTAAGTCTGTGCTGGTTGAGCTAAAAGGTGAAAGTGAGAAGTGCGTCTAACATGGAAGCGAGCTAACTTGAAAAGAGTAAATAATGTAGTCTTAAATACTAATATAATATGTATATTCTTAGGTATAAACAGGGCACAATCATCTCAATAGAAATCAGAGGTGACCATATGAGTTACGACACCAAAAGAAAATGAAAAATGTTTATTTCACATAGGCCAAATGGCGCTTATGACAAGTCAAAACTCTAGCATCAGTTCTGAAAGAAGATTCTACTGCGAAGTGCAGGCTAGAAACTCAGCAATTTCTTGCTGACGAGAACTTGCAACAATGATTTACTTTGCTCGAGATTTTTGCCTCATTTTGCAACAAATTTTTTTATATAATCTGACAAGCACGCGAGCAGGTGGGTGAACTGATGTTAAGTGATTACCGCCGCCCATGAATACGTGCCAAAGGAATCACCAATGTTTTTCCAACTTTTCAGGAATTTGTTGGTCCGTCCCTTGAATAGCCCCATGTTAACCGCCAACCCATGATAACACCGCTGTAGGAAGTTATTATAATTCCACATTCGCAGTACGTGAAAAAACAACGGGCGGTCGAAATACACCAGCCATCTAGATGATGGGGTTTGAATTAATTGCTTTCGGAAAACTCTTATTTTACTGAACCGTATTTCTTGGATTATAGCTAAGAACACTCTCGATCAAGCCACCTTTCAAACAAAAACAAACTAAATTAAAATCGGTTCATTAGTTTAGGAGCTACGATGCCACATACAGATACACCGATACACACGTCAAACTTATAAAACCCCTCTTCTTGGGTCGGGGGTTAAAAACAATCTTTCAGAATTTTCACAGCGTAATAGAACTAAAGCAGTTAACTTCTACTGGCCAAGTACGAGTACCGGTCATTAAACTTCGGCTACTCCTGACATAAATGCATTAAGCAGCAATATTCAAGTACTACGAATATGACCCCGAAACATGTGGCATTGTCACAAATAGAGTATGCGTCGTGTCGAATCAGAAGCACGTTGAAAAAGGCGATACAGGACAGGTAACGGCACTCCTTGCAAGTTGCCGGTTAGTCACTGTCGCTAGGCGCATTATTCCTCATTTTTGAGGGCCGTGATCTCTTCTATTTTACAGCATAATGGTAAGGTTTTTCGAGTTTTAGTAAGGTGGACTCCCAACCTTTTTTCTATTCTACCTACTCGGATTTAGTACGATTCCGACACTAAGGGTGAGACGGATTCTGACTTTGCTTTAAAACGAGACATACTTATCTGTCGCATAAATCCGCCTCGTTTTGACTCAATCTAAAGTAAAAGTACGCTCTTTAAATCTCACACTAAGGTTTTTTCTTTCTTTTATCTATGGATTAACCATATATAATTTTGTAGTTTAAAGATTAATACCAGTTGCTAGTGATAATAACCTAAGCGGCTGGCACAACGTGCTCTAAGAGGCACAGAAAAGGTAAAGTGTCTGCAAAGTTAGACACACATCCAGTTACGAACTAGGATCTACTAGCTGTTCCAATCTCATTCCGTATCTTGTCAGATTCCGTACAACTAAGTACTTTAAGTTTCCCTATCTATACAAATTCTAACGTTACAGCTACTAACTTAAATACGAAAAAAAATATACCTACTAGGATATAGTTTTATATCCTCAAACTAAGAAAGAACTTTAGCTGTCTTAACTGTTGACATCACACATTCCTTAAACCGTAATAGAATTTCTAATCTGATGCGTTCAAATTGCATTGCGATTAATTCGTTTCATTTTCATTCAAATTGTTCAAGGCCTGTAATAAAATCAACCGTCTTCACAGAGAGGTGTTATATACTAGAGGCTGGAATGTCACGCGAAACGGCCTCAACCTACTGGTGAACAAGAAAAGCTCGACTATAACGACCTCTATATCTACTAGTAAGTCCTACTACGAACAAGATGGGTCATTCCGAACTATACATTTTGAGAGCTACAACTTATTTTTGCTTTTTTATAGTTATAAGTAGTTATTACAACTTTTAAATTGATGTCCGTGTCATATTAATTTTGACAGCTTAATAGAACAAGATTTATGTTTGAAATAACTCTTCTATAGGTACTAATTTAATTCAATGCGTGAGTTGGACTTGGCAATGTGACTGCTTTTATGCTGTCAATAAAATATTTATTTATTTATTTATTTAATTACAGACTTACTAAATATCGGTATGTTATATGAAGTTATTACTATTTTATTAACTCTTATAGAGTTTTATAAAGAGTAAGAGGTAGATTAGGATATCCTACTAATATTATTATTATAAACGCGAAAGTTAGTATGTATGAATGGATGTTTGTTACTCTTTCACGCAAAAGCTACGGAACGGATTTGGCTGAAATGTGGAATGGAGATAGATACTTAGTAGATACTGGGCTTCTTTGGGATTATACCCTAAGCTTTTTTTATCTCGGAAAATCAATGAGTTCCCACGGAAATTTTAAAAACCTATATCCACGGGGAGGAAATCGCGGGCATCAGCTAGTAAAATATAAAGAATTAAAAATAGTATAGATTATATAATTATTATGATAATACAATGCTTACTTTAAAATATATATCTATTTTTGTTATGTTTCATTTGGTAATTAGGTGACGGCGCTTTCGTGAAGTGTGTATCTCCATGGGCTTTAACTCAATTATCGTCGTCGTCTCGCGTCTTCATAACTCAGGCTTATCGGAAAATCAACGCGTTCTAGCCAGGGAGTTAGTGGTTATTTCAATGTACCTACTTATGCTTAGATATACGATTATTAATATTAAAATTGATGATTGGAAGAAAAAGGATTTTAAAACTAAGTAAAGAAGGTGGCAAGGTCAGGTGTCACACGTTTTCGAGAATTGCAAAAAGTAAAAGTTGTCCAAAATGAGTGCTTGCTTGTGCCTGGTATTCAGTAACTGAATTATAATAATATGTTAAATTAAGGGGATAAAAAACATCCAAAAAAGTCAAATCTTTGAAATTACCTATTAATACGAGTACCAACGCGACAAAAATGACAATTAATTACTCATTATCGCAGAAAATTATTAAGTTTAATCATAAAGTAAGGCCAACGAAACGAGATAAAGAATTTAAACAAAACTGACAACATATTGCGTACGAGAGATAAGGACAGAGATAATAATCGCTCGCTATCGTATGTAACTTAGTAACGGTCAATCTGTTTACGTATTTTATCTCGTCTCGCTGGCCTCAATATAGTATATTTACGATATACCATTGTCCATTATACTAAAAACACCCTGGAAGCCTCCACAGATTGCCATGGCAGCCATTCAGTTTTTTTAACTTAATAAATCAAGCAAAAAGGGTAGGTCAACTGCCAGAAGGTGCTTTTAGTGGTTTTGTAATCATTCATTTGATTAATTTTTCATCCACCAGCTCCTTATCTATTCCAAGAACGCGGGGAATGAACTATTATACACAGAACTCTCACTCGTGTTGTGACTGGTGATGCTGCAGATACACTTTCCGGTGCGATGTGATTAGGGTGCAGCGCACGCCTCGCCGACATGTGTTATGTAACGCACTCCAATTGCATTATCCTACAACAGTAACAACAGTGAAAGCAAGTTACATTACATCTTATCATTCTTATCCTCGTAAAAATGTAACTGTAGCACTAACTTTTTTTAGAAAGCCCTGCTTGAAATTTAACCTAAGTTTAGTTAACAAATGACACCCTCCTCAGGTTCGATTCCTGGCAAGGACAATTTGGAAATCTATAATTTCTAAATTGTCTCTGTCTGATTTGGGGCAGACCGTAGCTAGTTCTACTCTAGAGCTCCAGCCTTACCAGTAGAGCGTAGCTCTACTGGTGAGGCTGGTTTGTAATGAAATAAAAAAAGGAATTTTGCAATTAAATTTGTAATCGAATAAAAATTTGTTACTAGGGCTAACTTGTAGTGGAATAAAAAAAAAGTACCTAATTACGCATTTCTCGATCTGCAAGACAACAGAAGTCCCAAACTACGTGTTACACATCTTTCGCAACGAAAACACTGCTACTCTTGCTGATGATTTCACCTACTCACACAGTTTTACAGCGCAACCTAAACTGTTGCTAGCATTGGTTACTCGCATTTTCAGTGCTGAAGGATGCACTATTGCATCTCCCGCGGACGAAGTCCGCGAGGCGAGCTCCTTCAGAGCTCAAGTTGTTTATATTTTTTATCTGATCTTTCGAGATATTCGTAAAGTCAAGGCCAATATGAACAAGAGCGTTGATTTACAGTCTCTAATTTGTTTACAGCATGTGTACCAGTTATACAATATGAACGAATGTATTACGATCCACGGGCGATTGCCACACCTGACATATCACACGCTGTGAGTGATTCGATTGAATTACAAATCTACGAACAATGCCCAACATTGTGACAGGACAAATTGGAGATGTTACGTTCTTAAACCGGCATTTGTAATCGTGATCAGAAGTTGGATCAGAACAAGTTGATTATACTTAAACTTAATACTGATCAGATTTCCACTAATTACCATGAAAACTTGACGGCACAACCCTTAAAAAAAGGGTTATCAAAATAAAGATTTGACGGAGTTGTGGATGGACAAAAATTATCATTTCCTATCCCAAACGATCCCTATTATTGTTAGTTCATTAGTTGTTTTGCAAAGTTGCGTTTAAACGCATTTAGTACCTAGTTGCAACGCGAATCATGCACAACACAAACAACAAAAATACTTATATGTACAGAAATTGTCCAGTTACAGCTATATCTGTACCTACTAATAACAATTGGTAGAGATTTTTGTACCTCTAATCTGCAATGCTAACGTAAATTCAACAAAACTGCTTACGAGATTCGTTACATGCATCGGTTACATGCGACCACCTGCCAAACATTCATACTCGTATGTTCAATAATTCCGGGACCTATAAGTATGGCAGAGTCGTTGTGGTCGTCATTTACCACGAGATCAAAGGCGGTGCTTTTAACATACATCAGCATCAGCGATTTTGCGCCTGCATCGACACTGCATCACGTTAAGAGGGCTCTCTCCGTCACTCGTTTCATACAATGGTAGTTCCAATTTTATTTGAATATTAAGCAACCAAAGTCCATGAAATTTTGCAGACATATTCTAGAAACTAATATCTATGTCTGTGGTTTTCCAGATTTCTGTTAAAATATTCGGTTTCAAAGTTACGCGGTCTTAAAAATTTTCATACAAATCTTTGAGCCCCTGTAATTTTAAAACTACATATTTTTAGAAAAATCTAAAACACCACAGACACAGATATTAGTTTCTAGAATATGTCTGCAAAATTTCATGGACTTTGGTTGCTTAATATTCAAATGAAATTGGAACTACGATTGTATGAAACGAGTGACGGAGAGAGCCCTGTTAAGGCGACTAATTGCAAACTTGCTATCGAAATTATGAAATGGCAACCTGCTCCGTTCGAGCTTGTATCAAAATGACAAGATGTCATAGTCTCCCTAAATCACTGCAAATGGCGTTCGAATTTTGAGGACTGAAACTGAAACAAGGGAAAAGTGCAGTCGCTGCATAGCTTCCAATATGCACGAACGATCCAATGTGCGGAGTTAAAATAATCAATCGCAGCTTTAAGCTTCCGACCAGCAATAAAATTATATCGTGTTAGCTTTGGCCTTACTTCTGTGAACAGGATGTGAAAAAATAGTCTAATTCAAAATATGGAAGTGCCGAATTAATTAGTTCGTTTAGCGATATCGTCGCGTTTAGGACAGCCAAATGACATGGTAATGCATTTTATTGATAGTACACTAGGTTCTGCATACGTTCTTAGTCGGTTACCTTGCAATAAGGTATGGTGGTCGCGTCGGGCGCAGGGCGAGAGTGGGCGACCTCATATAGCTTGCGCGGGAGGCGTTTCCTTTATTTGTTGATTGTTCGTGGCGTGATTGTGTCGTGCTGGACATCATGCGAACATTACTGGTGAGTGATAGTGGACGCAAGGTTAACTGATTCATCAGGTCATCTATTGGCCTATTTCACAAAAATGTAACTTCCTTACCTCTCCTATATTTTTTCAAAATATTCAAAAAAAAATTGTATTCTTTTGTTTATCAATTTGAATTTTGGACGTGTAATGCATACCAAATCAAATAAATTTATTTATTTTCAATTAGCTGATGCCCGCGGCTTCGTTCGCGTTTAGGTTTTTGAAAATCCCGAGGGAACTTTTTGATTTTTCGGGATAAAAGAAGCCTAACTTTAACTATATCCGTACAAAAAAATCAAGTCGATCTGTAATTCCGTAGCAGCGTGAGTAAAGACAAACAAACACATTCGTACTTATAATATGGGTTGTGATTTTTTTTGTTATTTTTAGAAATTAATCTCTCTTGAGCCAGTTTGAGTATCATACTTAAAATATTGCTATTTTTATAAACAGTTAAATGCGTTGATGATAATAATTGTTATAATAAGTTCAAAATAGTTTAACATCTGACTTAATTATTATTTATAGTAACAAAGTTGTATTCAGGTCGCAAACATATTATAGCCGCAAGCACAGCAGAGTAGGTATCGGTTTCGTAGCCTTGAATCAATCAAGAACCGAGAGGGCGGCAGCAAATCAACTCATAACCTTTTGCACAAAAATGTTGCCCTTCTTAATTTCTAAAGCGGAACTAATTGTTCCAATGCAAGGAAAATTCGGCATTCAAGCTGTCATATTAAACGAGTAAATTACGCAAATCACGCAATGGACAAATGCTTTATATTGGTTGCGTTACACTGGCTCACTGTTGCTCCAACAGGCTTTACTAGAAGTACCTTACTTGTAGATACGAAGCTGATATACTTACGTTCTGTTTCAACGCGCTAAAATTATACCGTTCACTGCAAAGATAACAGATTTTATAATTTACCGGTCGTGCCAGTCTGAACTTAATAACTATTAATAGAAATCGAAATATCGCAACCACTAAATGAACCTGCGAGAACCCTTGGAAAATTACCGCTATCACGAATATGAAACTATTTCCCAACATATTTTACTTGTACACCTAGTACCTACTTATTACGTAAAACCATGTCAATATAAATTTCTCGTTCTCGAAAACGTTAAAATGGAGTCTAAAATAAATAATTACAATTACAATTATTTCATGCTTTACATTTTGAATGGTGGATTCCCTTGACGATTCAAAAATACTTGTGTACCTACGTTTATTTGACCCAAAAATCTTTCTATTTCTATAATTTATACCAAAATACATCTATTCATCTATAAATAATAATATAAATAAACAAAATCGTAGTCCGCGTTTGTCTGTAAATTTATAAAACTCCAAATAATATGTACTCAGAATTTGGAGTTTTATAAGTTTCATGATGCTCGAGCATTATACGAGGAAAACTTAGATGTATAAAAACACATTCACATTTAACGCAGATGAAGTCTCAGGCAACTGCTAGTAGTCGAATAGATTAGACAGTATCTATGCCCTATAAAATCGTGAGATTCTCCCTACGTAGCAACCAAGAGTTTAATATTTCTTCTACATACTAAATACTAAGCGAAATATTTAAAGTATTTTGGATACCAAAAAAATATTTTTTGATGTGGTATTTGAAAAGGTATATGTGCAAATATCTTTGATAGTTCTAGAGTCTACCTATTCGAACTGCTTGTCTTTATATTCTACTTAATATTTTACCAGCTGACCCACCCCGATTTTGTTTGGATGGAAGTCCTGATAATAATCCTTTCTTAGCAAAGATCTATGTATGTTATAAAGGAACCATACATGCACCTATCATCTTGATATGCCAGACAGTTTGTCTTTTGGATAAATAAACATAAATATGTAAGTTACAAACTAAGACATAACAACTTTGAAAAATATAACAAGAACAACACCAGCCCTCTACAGTTTTTGTGGAAACGAAAAGGCATACATAAATATAGGATACCGAACATAGTATTGTTCAAACTTTCAAAATATAGCTTACCACGAATGTCCTTGTTAGTTAGCTCATATAGAGCAACTCAATGAAAAATATGAATATAGCTGTAACTAAGTACCTAATGAAATATTTACGTTACATACGGCATTTTGCATATCAACTAGACTTGTTTTGAAATTAAAGGTACCCACCTATTGCGATATTAAACTTATTAAATTATAGTCAATGTTTATGTTAAAGAAAGCAAGCATAACTTGAACTGCCCAACTTCGCAATTTATTTTTATTCGACCCTCTACCAATCTCCCTGGTAGAGATCTCCAGTCCTATAAGGATAAGTAGTTCTCTATAGATAGTGATCAAATCAAATATATTGATAACAATAATTTTAACCAACTTCCAAAAAAGGAAGAGGTTACTGGTTCTTGATTCAGTGCGTATTTTTTTTTCAAACCTAAAAAATAATTGTCTTGTTAAATCAGCGTTTACCCAACTGATTAACTGAATAAGTGATTCGGATTATAGACTACAGGCCCATGTTTAAAAATGGGTGGGTCATATGAACCACCAGGTGACGTATACAGGACGATATAAGAGCATAAAATAATAAGTTTCAGCACTATGCCGTCACTTGTAAGCTGTCCAACAGAGTGCTGGTGAGAATTGAAAAGTGCAGGTAGAGTGAGTACATTTTGGTCATATATTTTTGTACGGCATTTTTACCATCGATAGATCCATGAAAAATAATAAGAAAGCGCGCAGTGCCGTAAAAAAATGGTGCGCCACAAAGTCAGTAAATGTTTTGATTTTCTGACAATTTCCGAGGTAAATTTGGTCATTTAATTCTGTACGGCACTAGTTTCATACTGTTTCAATACAGCCTCTAATCCATTATTCCGCAACGCCGTACAAAAATCATGCGACAAGGGGAAAAAATTGAGGGTAGCAACCCCCTCTCTTTCCGTGGTCCGGGGGGTGATTTGAAACAACATAAAATTAATTTATTTTGAAAGTGTTTTATGCATAGATAATATTTTTTTACATGCCGTACATTTTCGTTGGTCCAAAGGTTTGTAGGGGATGTGGATATTATATACACACCCGTTCACTTCAGTTAGACGGCATAGTGATTTTATCATATTATCAATTGTTCTCTTCAAAAATATGTTAATGCCGTACAGTATCAGATGGCCATAAAGTACTACACCCTTAAAATGGTAGCGTCATTTTCATCAGTCTAAAAGATATGGTCTGCATTAAAATGTACGGCATAATTTTTTCCTAATTTATTTATCTTAATACTATTTAAAACAAGGGAAAAGCGTAGATAATTGCTATATTTTATTAATCTATGAATATTTAAACTTTTGCAATAATTTGAAAAATTTCAGTTTTTGTATTTATCTATAATTTTTTTTAGAACAGTTTCTTTTGAACGGCAATACTGTATAACAATAGTATTTTACACTATCATGTTAAAAAAAAAGTTGCCGTACAGAGTCAAATGATTTTACAGCTTTAAAAATTAAGTATACCATGAAATTAAGATAATTATTGATACACATTCAAATGAACACTAATTTTTTTACGGCATTATTTTTAATAGTACTTTTGAGTGCTAGATAATGTTTTGGAACCAAAGCCGTACTTTCTCAAATCACCCCCCGGACTACGGAAAGAGAGGGGGTTGCTACCCTCAATTTTTTCCCCTTGTCGCATGATTTTTGTACGGCGTTGCGGAATAATGGATTAGAGGCTGTATTGAAACAGTATGAAACTAGTGCCGTACAGAATTAAATGACCAAATTTACCTCGGAAATTGTCAGAAAATCAAAACATTTACTGACTTTGTGGCGCACCATTTTTTTACGGCACTGCGCGCTTTCTTATTATTTTTCATGGATCTATCGATGGTAAAAATGCCGTACAAAAATATATGACCAAAATGTACTCACTCTACCTGCACTTTTCAATTCTCACCAGCACTCTGTTGGACAGCTTACAAGTGACGGCATAGTGCTGAAACTTATTATTTTATGCTCTTATATCGTCCTGTATACGTCACCTGGTGGTTCATATGACCCACCCATTTTTAAACATGGGCCTGTAGTCTATTACACATATCAATTAAAAAGGGTTATTAAGTAAAGTAAATTATTTAGTAGTTAGAATGTATGGAATGATTGTATAGAATCATTCCAACCTACTATTTCTACTACCAAGTAGAAATTACAACAAACTACGTAAGAACTCTGTCACAAATTATACGTAGGTATTTAGTTAACTAATAAGAATTTTGCAAAAGGAGATCGTATTATAATGATCAAATGCGATAACTTCAATCGAAGCAGAACCAAAGCCTAAGCCTGTAACCTAAGCCCTTAGATACCTTGATAAATAAGTACATACATCATATTATGAAGTTATAACGGCAAACCTACGTACTGGATCGTAATGCCTATATCTTAAACCTTGGAGGCTCGAATAACAAAGGACTCCTAAGAGTGGTATATTGTGATATCAATTAACTTAGTATTGTTGTGATAAGTATTCAGCTACCTACTTTTGATATGTTGAGCCAAGGGTTAATTCTAGGACTTCAGCTTAGTCTACAGCTAGACTAATAACAACGATAGCACTGCGTTGATCTAGAAAATCAGGAAACCAAAGCAGGAGTTACTAAATAGGAGGTACACTTATGCAGATTTCTTCCGTAAATGAAAAACCTGGAATCAGCCTCAGGTACGCCGAATCGAGTAGAAACGCGTTGATCGTTTATATGACAAACAATTCGAGAGCCTAGTGGACGCCATCCTTTATATCTTCTTCTATAGCTCGAAAGCGTCTCTAACCTTAACCTTAAATTGTCTATAAGGGTAATATACTAGTTTTTTCCGCCTTAAAAGGACAAAATCACATTCCGATTACACAGTTCCAAGTGGTAATAGATTTTCTTTTAATTTATTATTATTTTTAATAATATGGTTTGTTTATCACTCAATAATTTTAAACTGTACATATCTATCGGTACATTCTATTAAATTCAATTTTACCATAATTTAGATTTCACTTTTAAATATATAAGACATTTACATTTAGCACCAATAAAAAACAGGCACGCGGTATCCCTTGTAAAGTTAGCGCTGCAAACAAAAGACATCAACGCGCACCAAGCAATTTTACTGCTTTTGCGTCGCACCCGGAAGATTGTAACAGAGTTATTGTAAAGTATTTACTTTATATATAAAGTACATAAATTACTTTGAGTATTATGCCTAAATAGACCGGTTTATGCATTAAAAATAAGACTGGTTTATACGACATTTCTAAAACAAAAAACATTATCTAGGTATGTCGCTTGAAATTTTGGACCAATGCCAATTGTCAGTGAATACGGAACCGTTTGTATTATCCTAGTGCTTATTTTTTTACCGTTTACCTTTGTAGAGATATGTTCTCATTTCAATACGTTTGCTTTTATATAAAATGTGTAAGTAATGATATATCAAAGACAAAGCCAACTCAAAGCATTCATTCAAAATGGGATTCATTGTACACTTTTTGATCATACATTGGTGAATTTGAAGATAATGGTGTAATGGTGGTAATGAGTTACTTACGTAAACTTGACACTCTAGGCTTCCAAACTATTAAAAGAGCCTACGTTTTTCCATAATTATCACTTACTTAATATTTTAATACTACTTAATGTTTGTTCCGAATGTAAAGAGTTTACACTTAATATTATTAAGAGTAATTGAGCATTGGAGGCCATTTTTTTTTTTCTGAAACACATCCAGTTGATATTGACAGAGACCTCATACGTAGAACCTTAACATAATTATTTACTTAATGGTACGCGATCATTCTTATTCAGCCTCTGTAACCGGACTTGCTATTTTATACACCTATTTAATATATGCAATGGACAACGTTTGTCTATTACACTCATTCTTTGCTATTTTGTATTTAAAATGTGAGAAACATTAATCATTTTAATTTTTTGCTTCGAACTTGATTAACTACAAAGCTCATGTCAAAATTTAATCTAACTAAATCTATTGAGATTATTTCGATTACGAAAATTTCCTTCCCTTTTGTCCCGCCGTCTGCGTGTGTGCCAAAGCCCTCGCCCCTTTTAAAAATCCATACTAATATAACGGCTACGGTTGGGCTACGGAATCCTATACCTTATGTGTGTTCTGATTTCCACTTTACCATTTTTTTTAAACTAAGAAAGCTCAATATCCTTGTAGATACGTACCGATGGAGATTGTCGATAGGTATTTAAGATAAATAGTGTTTGAATAGTGAATGTAATAGGTAATTGTAGGTAGGTATGTGTGTTTTATACTTCTGATTTTCTTTACACGCTGATTTACAATTCAACGAGATTTGATCATAGATCTTTGAAAGTGTTTTATAATTCTTAAGTTTACTACTATTGTTGCTTGCAACCTTATATAAATTATTATCTATTACAAGTAGGTAGATAAGTAGCTACATATGAATTAAGTACGTAGAAAGAAAAGATGATAGAACAATGCAAACCAGCCCTTCATTTATTTTATTTTTTAACCTCTAGAGAGGTCGGCTCAAATTCAAATTCAAATTCAAATTATTTTTATTCAATTAAACTTTTACAAGTGCTTTTGAATCGTCAAAATAATCTACCACTGGTTCGGAATGCTGTTCCTACCGAGAAGAACCAGCAAGAAACTCGGCGGTTGCTCTTTTCAAATGTACAATTTACAATAATATGCCATACTGTATACAAGCAATTGCAGCGCCGTATATTGCTGGAGCGAATCAAATCCAAGCTTTTTTGTCATTTACATAATCTTCGATTGTATAATAAGCTTTTTCCAGGAGCATACTTTTAATAGATTTTTTAAACTTGTGTAAAGGCAAGTCTAAAATTGATTGTGGAATTTTATTATAAAATATTACACTCATTCCCACAAACGATTTTCCCACTTTCCTGAGGCGGAGCGTAGGATATGCGAGCCTATTACGGTTTCTAGTTTGCCGGTCGTGGAAATCACCGATTTTTTTGTAACTATGAATGTTTTGTCGTACAAAAATTATATTAGCGTAAATATATTGAGAAGCTACTGTAAGAATACCTATTTCCTTAAATTTCTCTCGTAGGGAATCGCGCGGTTTTAAATTATAGATTGCGCGTATTGCCCTTTTTTGTAATACGAAAATTTTTCCAATATCTGCCGCTTTACCCCATAGTAAGATTCCGTAAGACATAATACTGTGAAAATAGGCAAAATATACAATTTTTGCAGTTTCCACATCAGTTATCTGTCGAATCTTTCTAACAGCGTAAGCAGCAGAGCTGAGTTTACCAGCAAGTGTTGATATATGGGCGTTCCATTGAAGCTTGGCATCTAAAGTTATCCCTAGGAACACGGTAGTTTCTTCTACTTTCAACATATCATTATTTACCATTAAATTAAAATCATTTGCCGTCTTAGTATTGGGCAATGCGAATTCGACACACTTAGTTTTCTTTGCATTTAAAAGCAAATTATTAACAGTAAACCAATGAGTAACCTGCGATATGGTTCTATTTACATCGTCAAAATTATTATAATTTCTATCGACTTTAAAAATCAAAGACGTATCATCAGCAAATAGTACAATATCGCAATCATTTTGGACGAAATATGGTAAATCGTTTATATATACCAAAAACATGAAGGGACCTAAGATAGAGCCTTGTGGAACACCCATTAGTGAGGCTGATCCGGATGACTTCACATCATTTACACATACAGTTTGTATACGATCACTGAGGTAGGACGCAATGAGACTAAGCGCAGAGTCTTTGATTCCATAGTGGTTCAATTTAGCCAAGAGAGTCTCATGCGAAACGCAATCGAATGCTTTAGACAAATCACAGAAAATTCCAATAGCATTCTGTGAGTTCTCCCATGCATCGAATATATGCTTTAAAAGCATTGCGCCCGCATCGATTGTTGATCGACCTTTAGTAAAACCATACTGCTCCGAATGAAGTAATTTATTCAGATTAAAGTGCTGGAGCAGTTGGTTGAGCATAATTTTTTCAAATATCTTGCTAAAAGTCGGTAAAATTGAAATTGGCCTGTAATTATTTGGGTCAGTTTTACTACCCGATTTAAAAAGAGGAATTAATTTACTGTATTTCATAAGATCTGGAAAGGATCCTGAATCTACGGACTCATTAAAGATTAGAGCAAGATATGGAGCAACAATATCAATAATATTGCTGATTACTTTTACTGAAATTCCCCATAGGTCTCCGGTTTTTTTGTACTGTAGCGATTTGAATACTTTAACAATATCCTATGGGGTAACGTGTTCAAATTTAAATAATACACTGCACTCAGAAACATTGCTCCTTAGAAGAGTGTAGGCTTCCGTTGGCGACGAGTTAAGGGAACTGGTAGTGGTAACTGGAATGTTTCGAAAAAAGTCCTCAAATACGTTTGCTATTTCTAAGTCGGAGTCAGTAATATGGTTGTTAATTTTAAGTTCCAATTTATTACTCTATGTATTTACCCTGACCGATATATAACCCGACCGATCTATGTATCTGTCTGTGACACCGTAGCGCCTAAAAGAATGAACCGATTTTAATTTAGTTTTTTTGTTTGAAAGGTGGCTTGATCGAGAGTGTTTTTAGCTATAATCCAAGAAAATCGGTTCAGCCGTTTGAAGTTATCAGCTCTTTTCTAGTTACTGTAACCTTCACTTGTCGGGGGTATTACAAATTTTTAATTTACACTTGTTATATAATTTTATTTATTTAAACGATATTTCAAACTATTTACACATGAAAGTTATCAAATGTCCTTTACTTGGAATTACATAAATATTGTAGGGGAGAGGTGGCATGAAAGGGACAAGTATTGAAAGGGACAATTTAGATTACCCGAAATATAAAGACAGTTTCCAATCAACACTATTTTTGTTCTATGGCAACCCCAATGCATATCCATTCGCACCTAACTTCACGCTCCTGTCATAACAAAGATGGCGGTACCATGCGAGTGTTTGTTATTGCAGTGAAAAGAAAATTTTCATTTTATTGTAAAAACGTTCTGTCAGATGCTGTTAATGGATTATTTAATTGATTAACGTTGTTGACGATTTGATAGACATATACGGACACGAATGCAAAAGGTCAGTAAATTTTTTATTTAAATTATAGTTCTTAAGGTTATATTTTTAATTTGGGTGTGATATTTATGAATGGGACATAAGAAATGGTCATGAAAGGGACGTCCCCTTCATAACCGTCCCTTTCAAGACTAGAGTTTTAAGTCGAGTCTAAGCTTGATAAATTTTATCTCCTTTACAGTTTAACAATGCCACCTAAGAAGAGAACGCGAGTAGAAGCACAAAAAATCGAAGAGGCTGTAAACGAAGTCTTACAACGAGGTATATCTGTGAGATCGGCTGCCAAGGTATTCAAAATAAGTAAATCACACCTGCATAGACTGGTCTTAAAAGCTAAAGCTTCTGAATCTACATCCTTTGTGTATGAGCCGAACATCGGCAATAGGAAAGTTTTTACGACAGACCAAGAGAGTTCATTGGCAGATTATTTGAAGACATCAGCAAAAATGTGCCATGGCTTAACAACCAAACAAGTCAGGGAACTAGCATGTCAATATGCTATTCGTTTGGAGCTTAATGTACCGTCTTCATGGAAGGAAAATAATACAGCTAGTTTAGACTGGCTAAAAAGCTTTTTAAAAAGGCATAACTCGCTAAGCGTTAGAAAACCAGAAAATACATCATTAGCAAGAACTACAAGCTTCAATAGGCACAACGTGCAAAATTTTTTCAATAACTTAGAGAAATGTTATCAAAAACATAATTTCCCTCCAACCATGATATGGAATTTAGACGAGACTGGATGTGCTACTGTAACTAATGCTCCAAAGGTAGTTGCGCAAGCAGGTGTTAAAAGAGTTGGTCAGATTAGCTCTACAGAACGAGGCTCACTTGTCACTATGCTAGCTTTTGCCAGTGCTTCTGGAGGAAGTATTCCTCCTGTTTTTATATTTCCGCGTGTTCATTTTAAAGACCACATGCTCGAAAATGGTCCAACTGGTGCTTTGGGGCTTGCAAATATATCTGGCTGGATAACGGAAGACTGCTTCTTAAAAGCTTTGAAACATTTTGTTCACATCGTCAAGCCAACTGCTGAATCACCGGCATTAATTATCCTTGACAACCATAAAACTCACATAACTATCAACGTAGTGCTTTATGCCAGAGCAAATAACATAGTGATACTAACCTATCCTCCTCACTGCAGTCACCGCCTCCAAATCCTCGATGTGACCGTATTTGGGCCCTTCAAAGCTCGGTATCGAGCTAGCATGAATGACTGGATGACTTCAAACCCTGGAAAAACTGTCACGATATATAATGTAGCTCAGTTTGCTAGAGATGTTTTCTATGCTGCTTTTAATATGACCAATATAACATCGGGCTTCAAAAACACCGGTATATGGCCTCTCAACAAAAACGTCTTCACTGATGAAGATTTTTTACCCTCTTTCGTCACAGACCGTCCGCAGCAAACTCCTGTTGGTCTTGTTGGAAACTCAGACGAATCTTCGTCAAATGAAGAAGAAGTGCACCATACATCACTTCATTGTACTACGCCAGAAAATGATTTAGATAAACCACCTTCACCTTCTATTTTAAATGAAACACAGCACGAAACTTCTTTTTTAAACGAGCCTTCTGCTTTGAGTGAATCAAGGTCTGAAATTTCTACAGTGAACAAGCAACAAGCTACAAACTCGACTTTGAATGAGCCACAACTTCGAACTTCTACAATGTGTGAGCCACTAGCTGGAAACTCGACTTTGAATGAGCCACAACCTGGAACTTCTACAGCAAGTGAGCCACAAGCTGGAACATCTAATACCAAGTCGCCTAGAGTCAAAAGTTCTTTCTGCCTTCCAATAACTCCGGAACAGGTTAGACCATACCCTAAAGCTCCACCTCGTTAAACTACTGGAAATCAACGTAAAGGCAAAACAACTATTATTACTGAAACTCCCGAAAAAGACAGATTACTTATAGAAAACATGATGAATATCTTAAAAACCAAAATGCCAAAGGACAAGGATAATTTAAAACATGTAAAACAAATTTTCAAAACCAATTTAATGGATAAAGAAGCAAATAAAAACAAAAGTGATATAAAGGGTAAAAAGAAAAAAACAGAATTTAAGAAAAGCATTAAAACTACTCAAAATAAGAAGAAGACTACGCGAAAAATTTCAACTAGTAGCAGCAGCAGCAATGATTCGTTAACAAATACTGATTCTGATTCGATAAGCAACATTTCTGAGAATGAAGGTTCAAAATTAAGATGTCGCAGACAAAGACAAAATACAACGGGAAGTGATGACCAGTGTGGCGTTTGTAAAAAAAGATATTCCAAAAGTGTTGAAGACTGGTATCAATGCAAAATTTGCACAAAATGGGCACACGAAACCTGTGGCATTAAGGGTGTCTTTAATTTTTTTTGCTCACTGTGTCACTAAGTCGTTTGTCTTTTAACCAAAGTTAATTACTAAGGAAAGCAATAATAATTTTAAGTTTAATATTATTATTTATCTTTAAAAGAAGAAATTATAGATTATTATTTTCTGGTTTAATTGTTTACAGAGGTTTTTTTTCTGTTATTGAATATCTTTTGTGTTTTAGTGAAAAATAAGACTGATAATATTTCAAGTTACTTTCAAAAATTTGATTTAGAAAAATAAGTTGTTGCAAGCATATTTACCTTTTAATATTCAGTAATTCAGTATGTGTATTTCAAAAAATAAGGTGTAATTTTCCGTGATAATATGCACTGTCCCTTTCAAAAATCATTGCGTCCCTTTCAATACCGTTAATTTAAGAAAGGGACATAGTACACATTTTTTGAGACTGTAAAAAAAAACAACTTTAATTAAACAAATGTTAATTATTATACTGTATTTTAATAGTTAAGAAACTGACGCTTCCTATTCTGCTCTAACCGATTAAAAATATCATGTCATTCATTCACAAGAGCCTTTACTACTAAAACGTCCCTTTCAAGCCACCTCTCCCCTATAATGTTCACCTTCAATGAATCTCTGATACTAGAACGTGTTTTATGTAAATATCGCATGTTGTATGTATAATTATGTAGCTCATTACACCAGCCTAAAATTACTTTTGTTATATACTTTGTATATAGTAGTTTAGTACATTAAGTCATCCTGTGGATTAATGAAGATAATTTTCGAAAAATAATTGTGTAATTTGAACTTAATAAGTAACTTTAACTTTGGTATTTAAGTTATTGGAAACTCTTAACACTTCAAAGGCTGCGTGAAAACTCTTCAAATATGACTTGTATAATTTATTTCACCATAACTGCGGATTATGACAGGAACAGGTAAAAAATTCACAAGGTACAAAAAGTTATCATTCTTTAAGAACCTAGTTTCCTTCAGAAAAACAAGGTTTTCCAAATCTCTGCTTCATTTATTTATTCCCAAGCGATAGTTTTAGAATTGCTTGTTTGTACGAACTAACCTATTTAAATGCCACGGTCGTTAGACTCATCAGTTCAACAGACCTAAATAAATAAATACCTAATCGAAGTTAAAAAATTTAAGTCACAGGCAATAAATTCAACTGAAATCATTACAGCCGATTTCATCTAAATTTTGCAGTATTTAATATTAAATATTACCCATTATAGAACATAGATACATAGACACTTATATCATCCGCGTGGCTTTAGGTTTCTAAAGATTCCGTGGGAATTGTTTGATTTTCCGGGATAAAAAGTAATCTATGACTATCTCCAGGATTCAAACCATCTCTGAACCAAATAAATGATGCCAACAACTTCGTCCATATGGATTTAGATTTTTTTAATCTGTGGAAACTCTTTGATTTTCTGAAACTTAAAGTAGCCTATGCCCTTGCCCGAGGTACAAGCTATCTGTGTACTAAATTTCAACAAAATCGGTTCAACGGGTGGATTATGAAAAGCTAGCAGACAGACAGACACACTTTCGCATTCATAATATTTTTTATAGGTATCTACTTATATTATAATATTATAAGTAGTATGGATGGACTTAGTATGGATTACCGCAAAAGACGCTAAATGAAACAAGCATACCTACAAAATCTCCATCGATGCAAAATATCAATTTGATTATAACTAGGTACTCGACAATAACCAAAGTCCATAACCATGTTGTCACGTAATCAAAAATGAGGATTCCCTCTAGGATAGCAAATGCTAACTTGATCGGAGTTGTGGCCAAAACTTACGTGAATACATAATGCAGCCAACCCACCAAGATTGCATTGTATGTAAATTAATACACTTAGACGTAACAGAGAAAATGAATTCTACTGCGCCTAAGAATGCCTGAGTGATTGTGTCTTGATTGACTCTATAAAGCACTACCTAATAGTGCTGATTCACCCTAACTTCGCTTAATTTCTAAAATTCTTTTTTCAATGAGAGTCTGTTAATTTGAGAAACTATAGGTAGGTACATGAAAAATCTCAAGGTTTAGACTTAGGCGGTTTGACACACAAGCTGTCTAAACTGGTGATGTCTTTCAGTCAGTTTCAACTTTTAGATATAGATATAGATAGATTTACATATAGATTTCCTATACCTATTTTCTAGTTCGTTGAGTAGGTATAGGCTCATGCAGGCTTTTTCCAGTTCCTAACACTTATCAAATTGAGCTCCAGTCTCAACGCGTACCTTCTCATTCTCAGGAGATCCGTAGTAACCATCTGCGCGAGAGATATTAAGTATATTGTACAAGTGTGTCCGTAACCACTTGCTTCCCATAGTTTCTGATGGGACGGCTATTCAGCATAAACACCTTTATTTACGTATTTTTCAAGTCCCTGTGACTTGACTTGTAAAACATCTAACCTACTTACTGAGAATTTCTTGATAAAAACCCAACACATTATTATTTCTAGTCCACCCGTGAATCGAACACATGACCCTGTCATCCGCAGTCGAATATGCTAAGCACTAGACCAGCGAGGCAGTCAAACCCGAATTGATAAAGTAATGCTGAGTAGCTTTATATAAGGGACTGTGGAGTTTATATTTTGCATTATTAGTTATTATAACTTGTTTGTGTTTTTACTGTACAAACAAGAATATTAAGTAAATCCTGTAAAAGTAGACCAAATGCGAAAAATACACGCAAGAAAATGTCTTGTAGGTCTTCCGTATAGATAACCTTTTAAAAATTGTCTCAGATTTTACTGTAACTTGATTTTTATCAGAGCTTGACTTAATCCGAGTTCAAGAGCTCAGAATTTTACTACCCCGAATTTCTTGTTAAGGGATGTAAATGAATACAGAAAAATATTGTCCATAAGAAATGAAATATCAGTAATTGCTTTAACGGTGAAGGAAAACATCGTGAGGAAACCTAGATGCCGAGAGTTCTCCATAATGTTCTCAAAGGTGTGCGAAGTCTGCCAATCCGCACTGGGCCAACATGGCGGATTATGACCTAATCCCTTCTCACTCTGAGACAAGACCTTGACTTTGACTTTGACTTTAACCTGTGCTCAGTGGTGAGCCGGCAATGGATTGATGATGATGATGGTATAACATGGATTGTTCACAACTTAAATCATTAATGTGTCTGAGACCTGAGTCAGAGGCTAACAATTCGGTTGAAGAATTCGATCCGTAGAAAATATTACGTCCGCCTCGTGGACTACAAGTATTAGGCGTTTCAGTTCTTGTTTATCTTTGAATTACGAAATTCACGAAACTGGCACGACTCGGCCGTGACAAAGACAATATACAATGCACGTAGGTAGGTATACAATACCAATACTTTAGAGTAGGTAGATATTACGTAGGTACAACTATTACAAACACATAACAAAATTATATGCCTACTAGCTGTACCCAGCATGCGTTGCAATGCCGTAAACAAACATAACATTTTTATTCGTAGATATATAGTTTTTTTTTTTGATGCAGGAACCATCTCGGACGCCCTCAGAACACCCTACCAAAGTTTCATAACAATCTGATCAGCGGTTTAGCCGCCTATAGAGTACAAACATACAAACATTGATTTTTATATATAAGAGAAGATAGGTACCTACCTAGTAAGCATGAGTTATCATATAAAATACTTACATAGTTTACGATATTTTTTATTGTTGAAATTTTGTTTGTTAGTGCTCGCAAACGCATCACGCTGACACTTGGATATCATTCTATGCTGCTGATGATATATCTAGCTGATGCCTACGACTTCGTTCGCGTGGATTTAGGTTTTTAAAATCTCATGTGAAATCTTTGATTTTCAGGGATAAAAAGTAGCCCAAAGAATATACTACTATGTTACTATGTTACTCTCCAGGTCTTTAACTATAGGTATCCATGCAAAAAATCACGCCTAGCCCCTTGGCTCCGTTGCGGCGTGATTGCAGGGCAAACCAACAAACAAACACGACAAAAGCTAGTATAAAATATATAATGCGTAGGTACTAAAAAGCTTAAGCTTATAGATTTCTTGAATCCGATTGGTTTGTAAGTTATTAACTTAAGTCACGAGAACGGTGTCACCTTGACTTGCGGAAGACTGGGTGGCCCGGGCGTCCTTACTACTTTCAGACCGAGGCTTCTGTCTGTCGATAAGGAATTTCAACTACGTAGGTATCTTAAAGCCATAAAGTTTATAACTGTTTATTGTAGACATTCTCAACCGAAAACAAGATAAAGTTCAAAACTGAAACACGAATAAGTACTTCTCACAATAAACGATCAAGTAAAATTGGTTTTCTATCACTTGGTATATTTTTATATTGTTATGTTATATTTATATTTCTGAACCCAGAATTGAATCTTCTTTCGGTTTATATCCCATTTAGACACGATAGTAAAAGAAATTATACACCAATTGATTTTATCCATTTAAAATGTGGCCTATGTATTATGTAACCAAGACTAAGTAGACTAAGAGAAGAGAGTAAGGAATCGATTGACATTGATCATTCATCAAAATTGATTCAGTAGTTTAGGCACCACGGCACCACATATACTATCGTGAGTGATTATAAGTAGGTACCTACCTACTTATAGATTATTACGGCTTTACTCACGTATTTAGTCGACGTACCTACTCGTAAGCCCGATTAGGGACTCAGCTCGCTATGCGTAATTATAAGACGCATAGCAAGCCGAGTCCCTGTGAAAAAAACCGGCCAAGTGCGAGTCAGACTCGCACATTGAGGGTTCCGTACTCGGGTATTTTTTCCAACATTTCGCACGATAAATCAAAAACTATCATACATAAAAATAAATAAAAATCTGTATCAGGATGTACCTACAGGTAAAGCCTTTTCATATGATACCCCACTTGGTATAGTTATCTTATTTTGAAAATTGAAACACATTTTAATTTTTTTTAATGATGTAACCACAAATTCACGGTTTTCAGATTTATTCCTGTACTTGTGCTATAAGAGCTACCCACTTCCCAAATTTCATGATTCTAGGTCAACGGGAAGTACCCTATAGGTTTCTTGATAGACACGACGGACAGACAGACAACAAAGTGATCCTATAAGGGTTCCATTTTTCCTTATGAGATAAGGAACCCTAAAAAGGACTCCGGATGGTTTCGAAACTAGATTAAGTCGACTAAATACGTACGTATAGCAGTATAAAATTATTAATTATCACATTATTTTTATAGATAAGTTAACGTAGGTATAGGTTATGCCAAAACGATCGATAGCCTACTTATATCATAAATTAATATCAATTTAATTTACATTTAATAACACGGGAAACGAAGCGAACTGTAAAATTATGTAATCGCATCTCTATCTATTTACGAAAACTGGCCAGATTAATAACTACTAACTACTAGAAACTATGCACTTGTGAGACAGTGCGTAACGAATCAGCTTCATTTTTATCAATTTGGATTTTTTCTGCATCATTTAAATTATTAAGTGTACGCCTATTTACATAGTTATATTTACTTTTACATAAATACCTAATAGGTATATTATGTACATTGTACATACCTACTTGAAATTATTGAGATCTATTATAAATATTATTATCATTGTATTTCATTTTCTTTTCGTAGGTAATCAAAGTCCACTAGCCTGTTTTGTTTAGGCAATAGCTTTCTTTAACTATTAAACGATTTTTTAAAGATACTTTATTTTTTTTTAAACCATGAGGGAACCGTGGTGGCCAACGCTGACTAAAGACACTCAAAGGCCGTGATAGACTGCTAGAATGGGACTAGAGAGATGCAAGATCAATCCCTGGCGTTTTCGTAATTTTTGATAATCATTAAAAATTTATTTCAGAATTAGATGATGCCCGCAAGTTCATCCACGTGGATTTTTTTTATCCCGTGGGAACTGTTTGATTTTCCGGGATAAAAAGTAGCCTATGCCCTTCCCCAAGATGTAAACTAACTCTGTAGCTTTCATAAAAATCGGTTAAACTGTTGGGCCGTGAAAAGCTAGCATACAGACAGACAGACAGGATTTTCTCCAAAACAATCATAAAATTATAAAATATTTCATGTATATGCGTCGATGGTAGCACGTTGAAATACATAGTTTTTTGTCCCGGAACTTTCAAAGTAGAGCTCAAATAAAATAAAACAAGTAGAACAAGTCGGTGTCGACTGTCGATAAGTTCGGTAATGTTCGTGAGCTAGGCAAGGCCCATTACTCTCGAAAGTTACCTATTAATTGCGTAGTAACTATGCATTCCATTTAATAACTTAATTCTTGTTTCATTTCACATTCCTACGTTCTAACGTAGTGTTAATGCTATATTTTAATATCGTTGGTATTTATTTGTATAAAATTGCTTTCGTTTCTTCACATAGAAGCTGTCCCAGTTAGTGGTCTAACCGTAATTTATCTACCAACATAATCGTATCTGCTCGGGTCTTTGGTTAGAATAATCGAATAATAATTAGCAGAAAAATAACAGTTATATGTGTTGTTTTTCAGATATGTATGCTGTGTGCAGTCACAGCTTATGCTCAATTTGATTCGCCTACGCCGCCAAGAATCCAAATTCCTGGTGCCATCTTGGGTGGAGGAAGACAGGGAGTGCTTCGACAAGGAAGACTGCAAGCTGCTCCAGTTCCGCTGGGTGTTACTAGAATAAGGAGGCCAGGGCTTGCCAGGCCATCTTTCAAGTCTGTGGACGCAGCGCCGCGCCCTAATCTACAGTTACTCGAAGAAATATCCAAACCAGTTACAGAAGAACCTGAAGACGATTACGATACCAACACACCCACCGCCTTCTTACCCAGTGCATTCTCGACACCTGAAGCACAAAATGACTTTTTCGACCTGACAACTACGTCACAACCAAAGCCACCCTCAGCGTACAACTCGTCGCCTTTCCAACAAACGACGCCAACAGCTCCAAAGCCCGAGCCAGTAAGACCTACCCAATATCGGCCACTGGTACCTCAATCCTTTAGCCCCGTAAGAAACGAACCGGCTTCGAGACCTCAACCAGCTAGGCTTCAACCTCTTTCGAGCAGGCCGCAACGCCCTGTCTTCAGACCCGAACCAAAACCTTTCGTGGACGAAGACGATGAATACATTCAACCCGTAAGACAAAACACCCGACAGCAAACACCTCCAAAGAGTGTTCCAAAATATACGCCTGCAAACTCTAGGGAAAAGAAGCCAGTCTCTCAAATTATTCGCAAATATAGAGAAGAAAACGAAGATGGAAGCATTACTTGGGGATTTGAAAACGACGATGGAACATTCAAAGAAGAAACTATTGGTGTAGACTGTATAACTCGTGGAAACTACGGATACATTGATCCAGATGGTGTCAAAAGGGAATACAATTACGAAACTGGGATAGCGTGTGATAAAACTAAAGAAGAAAAGGAACAAAAAGGATTCATAGACTATCAAGAAAACAAAGCAGTTTTACCAAATGGTGTAACAATAGATCTCAATGCAATGGGTAAAAAGTCAAAGAGGCCATTCAGATCAGCGGGTAATCTATAGGAATTAAGTGCACATAATATATATTTATTTTAGGAGCTCTAATTTTAAGACCTTTATTTGTTCTGTTATTTACTGTAATTTAGCACCATATTTTGATACAATATGGTTCTAAAACAGCCTAAACCGACAAATAAAATGGTAAAAACTTATTAACATGTTTTTTTTAATTTACTCTAAATTATGCTAGCAACTTTGTCCATCAATCCTTATTTATTTAATAATTTAAGTACATGAAAGTAAATCAATATGCCCCCATTGGTGAAAGTATTATCACTACAAAACAAAGTTAAGTTCAAGTAATAAATAAAATTTTCATGGTACAAACTTACATTCACATACTTTTTATTAGGTATTTAAAACTTAGCAGTTGGGATTGTCATATCTTTTATTGATTATCTTATTTTGTTTAATAGGTACTTAGTAATATGATTTTACTCAACCAACTTCAATAATTATATTATCATTCATTAACTATACTACTAATGGAGTGGTTGAAACTAAGCTCTTCAGCATATCTTCACCTTTATAGGAATTATAATGGGAACAACCCTGAAGGTAAAAATTCTCAATTAAAAAATAATCCAAACTGGGTAGCCTACTTTATAAAGTGAGTTACTCAGTATTTGAACATTGAGGAAACATTATCTTCTTAGTGTAAAATATCAACCATAAAATTGCTTTATCGCCCTAAGTTGAACATTGTTTGCACATCATAAAACCACAGGTCTGTTTTTACTGACAAGACCCCATATACATTTATAAATGTCCTAGTGAAATTTTCATTTACTGAAAGTTGGCAAAAATGGTAAAGCAATTTCATCATTGATTCACATACAGATCAAACGGAGAACCTCTCCTTCAAGGTTGACTAATTTGTTTTCCCGGCAAATAGAAATAAAGGGATGTTCATTAATAACAAAATACAAATTATACAATAATAATTGTAGCTTTATTACTGTAATTATACTTACAAGAACATTCCTAAACTTATAGTAAGATTAATAAGGACGATTATTCATATATGGCTGAGGCCTCCGCATTGGAGGCGGCATTCTGTTAGGTGGAGTTATTGAGATATCAAGGTAGTTGCCAATTTGAAATTTGACCTGTGAAAGGGTTTTATTATCATCACCTCCCCTCTGGCCAGAACATGTGACACCAATTTCTCTCATACGATATGTTGGAGACCTCATATCTGGATATACTATGGCAAAATCAAAGTATGTTCCCTTGCGTCGTGTTTCAGGGTTCACTTCCTTCACCAAGCCTGTAAGTTCACGGAGAGTTGCATCCATCCAAGTATAAATTTGTAGCTCATTTTGGGGTACATTGCCTCTAGCGTAATCTCCAGGTGAATTGTGCCGACCAGTTGAACAAAACACACGTAACAATAGAGGGCATGTCTGAAAAATAACCAATAAGCATTTATCAATGAGGAATTATTGTTTGTTTTTTTATAACCATATAGGCTTGCGCTTGCCTGCAATCACACCAAACAGATGATGCAGCCTACGTTGGAGCGTCTGTCCAGAAGGCGCGCTCCACCTTATGAAGAAGGCACATACCTATTTAAAATTATTCACAAATTTCCTTGAAGTAGGTAATGAGCATTGTCACTTCATCTTTACTTACCTATCTCTAAGAGTACGTCAAGCCGTTCATCTCGGTTATAATCACTAACATTTGATAAAAATAAATTACTGTCAGTCTCTATTCCCTACCATTGTGAATAATGGAAAAGGGCCACGACCCTCAACTGAGAGGAATAACACAGATATATCAAGCAAAGAAAGTAAGAGTTTGTAAATATTATTTAGCCAGAAAAGTATAAATACCTAATTAAACTGATAAGTACCTTTTCTCGGTCAATTGATTTCTCAACCGGTCTAACCTCATCAACAACCATTGATTCTAATCCCGCCATTTTCATAATCCTCAAGTATTAGTGTTGTCAATGAAATATGAGATCGAAACTCGTCCTTTGAACTTTATCAATACTTTCACAATACAATTTTATTTTCTTGTTTTAAAAAGTTGAAAATAAAGGAAAATATAGCATCACCATAAAATGCGATTCACAGACCAATAACAATAGATGCATAAATGCAAATGTCAATAACTTGACAGTTTTTGTTCTTTTACTGGCTTTACGGCTCCGGATTCTATTATTTTTATACATTAACTTGAAAGTGATTTGACAGGCCCATATAAAAATATATTTTAATATAATATATTTGAATATATTTTATACATTTATGAAGCCACAGATCACAGATATGATTTAATAGAGGATTATGGCTTACAGACAAGTAGGGATGCACATTCATAGAAAATGATTGAGGCTGGAAAGACTGACAAAATTATTATTTTTGAACGTCAAAGATTAGAGATTTTATTTTATTAGATTTTGTAAAAACTAAAAATAATGTTTTACATACATATAAAAGAAAATATGTTAACTATTTTTTAAAACAAGTGCAAAATTGAAATGATTTTTATCGATTCAGAGATATTTTGGATCCGAGAACCAGTTGAGAGGAAAGTCAATTTTATAAAGCAAAAAATCGTGCATCGTTGGTTGCTACCGACCCAAAGCAAGTCACAACCATGGACGTATTATAACTATGGACCGATAATAAACTGAAAATGCGTGTCAATTATTTTTGTGTGCGTAAGTCATTTTGTCACTGTGTGCACCATCTAGGGCTGGGACGGCGAATTTGGGTATATCGATACCACATCAAAATTAATTTTCTATGTTACTACGACGGACTACGTGCAATATATACTTATCCATACTAATATTATAAATACGAAAGTGTATCTCAGTCTGTCTGTTAGCTTTTCACGGCCCAGCAGCTTAACCGATTTTAATTAAAGGTACAGAGTTACCTTGGAAGCGGACATAGGCTACTTTTATCGCCGAAAAATCAAAGAGTTCCCATGGGATTCTTAAGGCCCATCCGTTATACCGATTTATATGAAATTTGATACATAGGTAGCTTATGTCCTGGAAATTGACGTAAGCAACTTTTTACCCCAGAAAATTAAAGATTTCCCATGGGATTTTTAAAAACCTATAAATTCCTGCGGACGGTTATTATATATTCAGTAAAAACAAGAGTAAAATGAAACACTTTTCAAATAATTCAAATCAATTTATTAGTATTATTACTATAATTAATAACGTAGGCAATAAAAGGCATATTTTATATTATGTTGCTTTTTGTGGCGGAAAGTTTCTGACAGTATTGAATATTAATTATTCACAATCTTCTGTAAAACATACTTACTTATATTATATCTACACTCAGACTTTAAGAAAAGTGAGTAATGTTATACATATGTACCTTTAGCAGGCAGCAGCTGATACTTATAAATTGGCCGTTTCTCAGAAAATAAGTACATAAATACAGTCTGGCGCTTCCGGGATCTTGCTCTATTATAAAATAAAAAGCCAAGTAAAAGTCAAGAATTCTACGTCAACAAAATTATAGAGAGCTGGACGTAGAAAACTGACTGAGGAAAATGCTCAAAACCTTCGTTTTTGTTTCATTATTAGCCAGCTCTCGAAGTTTGTTTCGTTCGTCCTTTATAACCTGAAATTAAATGAATTAATGTATGTCTTGCTGTTACCTAGTCAAAAATGCATAATTCTTTATGATGATAATAAAATTTAAATAAATATCAGTAAAACAATTAGGTAATTTTTAATTTTAGAAATTATTTAAACTCACTTGTACCTCAAACCTTAAAATTAAGTATATATTATAACATAATATCTACTAAGTTTTTTTTTCCATAATAATTACTTCTCTCTTTGCTGTACCTATTCTACTCCCTTTACAACCTCTCGCACTGCCAAGGGTCACTGGTAGAGATCTCTTATGGAGATAAGTGCTTCCCTGTCCACTTTGTACAAATATACTTGTAGAAATAAAAAAAAAAAAATTAATTAATTGTTGGTGTCTTTTTTGTTTAACTATTGTCAAATAAAGAAAAGTGTAACATTACTACATATTTATTTGTAGATAAGTACCTACATACAATTTGAAAGAGCTTAGTGCTTACTGGTTGATGGTATTGACTTTTGAGAATATCTTTCAAATATAGTAGGTATTGCATCTGATTTCAATTTATTTATTTTTAAACCAGAAACATAACAAGACTCTTCCAAATGTTTGGAGCATAGACGAGAATATACCTTTCACTTCCAGATTTTCGTTTTATTGTCCAAATCCACGCAGTTCTAATTTCAGGACAATTTGGAAATCTACAAAAGTAAGCAAATGTTATTTATACGATAAAAGACAAATTTGATTTTATCGATAAAGTGTGTACACATCACTACAAATGATGCTTAAAATAATTCATAAATTAAAATTAAATTGCGCTGTAAAACGTGATTTTTGTCAGTATTACACGAGATAATTACACTTATCTTATAACATTTAAATCTTTAATTTATAGCGATTTTCGGAATAAAAGTCGCGGTTGGTATCGATGAAATAGTTATTAAAGACTTACCTATGAAAAGGCAATTCAGGAACTTGGACGCCTTCTTTCTTATATCTGGAGGCACAAAACACAGCGTCACACATTTGGTTTTTAGTTTTTATCTTAATTTTAACCCAGACTTTTGTGATTTTTAAAATTTTATAAAAACGCTGCATCAAATCCCAATGTTTTGTCTCCAAATGCTGACAACTACTGTCACCAGTTACACATACAGTGCGTTGTTGCCAGACTTATATGAGCTATCGCTTTTACCCGAACGGAGGTTCCCTGAAATAGACCGAGATAACAATATCTAGTTGACAAATGGATGTACAAGAGCGGCAACAACCTATGACTACCTCTATTGTTTATATAATATCTCTATGGTCACAACTCACACCACTAGAATTGTCAACAATTTGACATAACCTTTGGCATTTATGATTTTTGACTTTTGTTTGGAAGTTGGATAATAAATCGAATCGATTTTATTGTTTTACGAAAATATTGTTGTTGTGATCAATAATAATTATAGAGAATAACCAAATATTACATGAATAAAGTGTAAGCTTCCTATATAATGGCCAATAAGGAAGACGAAGAAACATTTCAAGACGACGTGTACATTAACCCCGAAGATGGTATGCCTAACATTCATCCTAATATTGCTGATTTAGACCACGACAGCGACTCCCAGCACGAATTACTAAATAACCTCGATGACTTACCCAAATCTGTGATCGTAACAAATATTCATAGTGATGTTTTCGGCGACGAGAAATTGAAGAAGGAATTAGAAGATTTGTTTCGTACGTTTTCGGATAATGTAACGTTTCAGTGGTTACGGAGTTTTAGGCGCTTACGTGTTAATTATGACAGTCCACTTGCGGCGGCGAACGCTCGTATGCAACTTCATCAATATCACTTTTATAATAGATCCATCAATTGTTATTTTGCACAGCCAGTGACGCCTATCTCTTTAAAAAATTTAAGACCGCCGGCCCCCGTTAAACAGTTCCTGATCTCGCCGCCGGCAAGTCCTCCTATAGGGTGGGAGCCACGGGAAGAAGGTGAGCCGCTCGTGAACCATGACTTACTTGCTGCGATTGCCAGTCTAGCGCCCGGCGCGAGCCATGAGCTGCACGCACCGACTCCCACACAGCCAGCCATAGTGGTACACACTGCTTTATCTACTGAGACCAATGCTCCAAAAATTGGCTGCCCAATACCACATACTCGTTGTCCTGAATATTAATATGCCTTGTTATGAAATGTAGGAAAATTATTTTTAGATTAGCTGTTTAAATGCTTTTTATTCTATCACCTGTCAATTTTTATGACCAGTGATGCCAAAGAGGATAATGCAACTTATTTTATAGTAACTGTTGTATCAAATAGGCTGATGTTTGTTGAACAAACAGTCTTATATATCACTAATTATAATGATAGGCATTCATAAATCAGCTTATCAGTTTATTTTATTTTTAAAAGTTAGATATTTATAAATTCAATTGGTGCTATTTTTTGAAAATTTAACATTGCTTATGTTTATAATTATTGTAATTTAGAATATTGTGAAATAATTTTCTATTTGTTATAAATAGAATAATATTATAAACAGGGAAGCAATATTTTAATTTTCTCCTTTATTCTTTAAGTCATAAAAATATCACCAAAAATTTCTTACTGAATATTAACTCGTGTTATTTTTTAGCTAAATTTGCTCAATGTTATTGCTTTTTAACATACAAATTGAAAGAGCAAATACTTAATTGATAAGTACTTAACATACATATTTGTTAGAGCAGCTATGTATTAAACTATGTCAGTACAGTTCTGTTGAAAAATAATAAAGAAATTAATTCCATAAACCAAGAAATGTATATAAAGCAACCCACATGTATTTATCACATCAAACAAATCATTGTTAACCACTTAAGTTGGTTAAATTTTTTCTTTAATTCTAATAAGAGCCCTTAGCCCTTGACTGCAACCTCTCTTGTTGGTAAGTGATGCTTCAGTCTAAAATGGAAACTGGTTAGCATGGAAGAGGTATGCCATCTAAAGTTATTATTATTATTACTGCTTTGCAAAAATTGACCTGGGAGTATAAGTATTAAATTCTAAATCTGAGAAATATACATTTGAATAAGTATGTATTTATGATACAATTAAATAACCTTGCAAGTGAGCTTGCAAGTATTTGGTATAGGCATAGTTATGTGAACAGAACATTGTTATTGTAAGTACATTGTTGGGAAATTGAATTTAATGACTACATATATAAATATATTTAGTTATGTGCCCTTTCACTTTGTCACTTGAATTTAATGCTTTACTGTAACAACCTTAAATACTATTTATTTATTAGTATTATCTTTTAAATTAAATTTTAATGGATGTAAGTATTAGTCCTATTCCAAAGTAGGTTTCTGTTTCCTACTACTTTTTAGCTTTAATCATTTTTTATAATTATTTATTTTATTTACTATACTTTAATTATTAAATTGTAGTTAAATTATACTTTAAATGTGCTTCTTTTCATTTATTTTGTCTAAGATTCGGCATACCATTAAGTGCACTCTTAAGAGGTGTAGCATACAATGTATCTGATACTGTAATAAGGTTGTCATGCTGCAAATGCATAATATCCTTCATACATTGTCAAAGTGTATGAGCTATGATTAAGTCATTGTGAAGTAAAATGGATTTTAACCAGCTTGTTTTAAAGCTCAATTTCGTAAGTTTGTTTGTACATCTACAGCCAGAGCAGCATTTCTTGCGAAATTAAAATCTGGTGCGCGTTGTACTGAAGTTTTTACTTTAAATCAATGGTTCTTAGATCCATTTTTCTCTGGTGGTATTGTGTTTCGATGCTCGAATTCTATGAATGTCGTTGGTGAGACGTAAAGTTTTATATAAGCACCCTGACGAGCGGCTCGCACCAACTTGCTCGGCAGAAGTGTGGTTACACCTAGCTTTAGCCGGCTACAACTCGATAAGACCAGTAGCAGTTTGTTAAACTAAGTCGAAAAATTTTATTCACTGCTAAAACTAGGTGTAGCCATTTGCAGTCGATTAAAACTAGGAAATTAGGTTAAAAATAGAATAACAAATACATACTACACATAATAATACACCTCTAGTGCTACCAAAGACTAACATTCTGTTTTTTCGTATTATTATTTAGTTTTTTTTTAATTGAGCATGAGTGGAAAATGCAGACCAAATGATAGTGTTAGATTGTAAAATGAATGTGGCTATAAATTACTTGTCTTATCTGTGTATTGATTTGTACAACGCACATACCCCAAATAAAGTATAATTCAGAGAGACTAAAGAATAGGCACTTACTAGGTATCTAGGTACCTTATATTATGTGTTGGATCGCAAAGGTGCCCTGCGCGAGGAGCCAGCCCTCTTGATCATATCACCGTGCATTAGCCGACTCAGTCTGAGTTCCATTGATGTAAAGTATAAACCCACAACGGCAAGCTGGCCGAGTAGCCGCACGCGACAAATGCGGACATGGAGGTACCTGGTACCTACATATCACCCAGTGTTGGGCTTAGGCCTTGGTACCAACTACCAACTAGGCTCTTTTCAAGTTGAAAACCAAACATTACCGAATACCGAAACATTTGAATTATGTAAAAGCTTCTAGAATCTGCTTTTCAGTAAACCAACAACGGCTGAAAACTTCTAAAATCACTATAATATTATATGTGCACTTATTAAGTTTCATTAAAATAATAAATGTTCGGACTCTCGACGGCGTACGATTTTATTGTCACCTTTTTACAATCGAGTATGTCTTTTTAACACTTACCTACGGGCCACCACGCACCATCAAGAATATCGTACAATTTGCATGATGGCTTGAGGCTTGATCGAACGTCTGGCCATACACAATCAAGTTTACCATCAAGTATGCAGCGGACTTGAAGCGGGGCGACCAGTAAACTTGACGGTATATGGCTATCAGTTGACGTTGACGAAGTTTGCATGATCAAATCTTCGGATTATGTTCCCATCTGTCAATTCTTCAGAACTCATACAGATTGAACGATATACTTTGGCGTGTAGCCTACGTTGTATCTGTGAATCGTTGTTGTTTCTATAAACTATTATTGTTAGTACTTAACTGAATCTAATATTAAACTTGAGGCTGAAACAAACAACGCGCGATGGATACGTGTCCAACGCCGCTCTTGTCTTCTAGAAGTTGTTTTCAAAAATTCGTAGGTAAAAACCTGGCAATAAACATACCGAGCTTTAGAAAGAAAATTAGTCGACAGCTTTGGTTTTGTGAGTATATTTTCTAGATTCCTTTAATTATGCGGTCTTTGTGCTGTTGTAGACGACTAACAAAATCCTTTAATTGCAAAATGTAATCTTGAATCTTATATCACCATTTTTTTAACTGCCCTCTCTGTGGCTCTTCCGTTCTACGTGACATTGGCGAAGTGCAACGATGTGGCATTACTAAAAACCATTAAACAAAATAAGAGAAGTAGAGTCGTCTCTCGTTGAGATCGACAAAACATCACGCTGTATGAGTGACAGAGTTGACGCTCTACGAAGCCGAAGCTGCCGAAAATCTCTTTCTGAAGCACGATGTTATATTTACTGCCGGGTACCTACTGTACATAATAATAAATTAATTACGTAGTTATATGAATCCGATGTTGAAGAAATCCCACTGTCGCGCCCTATAGTCTTGAGTGCTTCGTAGAGTCACAAATACAAGTGGTACAGTGATCGCAAAAGTCAAAACAAGTAATTCAATCTGAAGTTGCGACACGGCGGGTTACGCAGATCATAGACTAGGATTGAAAACAAGCTCCGCTGAATCTATTTTTGTACAATGCACAGTCATAGTATGACAGCCATACACCTCGTGTTCAATTGGACTTATTTAGCGCGCACTATACCGGCAGTTTCTTGTATTCAAACCATACACGCCTACGCGCGCGTTCGATGTGACATCCCAGTACGCGGTTTCCATCACGCGTTGTGTGTTAGCCTTACATTAGTGTAACTATCTCATTCGTCGTTTTAATCTCACTGTGATTTCAATATTTATTGTTTGTTGTAAATATTAAAAATGATATTGAGTTTTTAGACTTCGTTTTAATTTCAAGCCGTTTTACACTCCCTTGCCTCAAAGAGCAGTTAAAAGATGTAGACGTGGTCGTGCGCCTGATCTCTTTCTCTCTCTCCATACCCAATTACCCAATAGAACCTAAGTACCAGGCCTGCGATCGGGCACATGAATATTTATGTTCTTACCTAACCTAACCTAGAATTAGCCAAATATAGTACTTAATGATTTTATTATTAGTGCGCCATTGGTGGACTAAGTTATTTCCTTGAACACGCGTTTAGAAGAACAGTTTGGGTCGCTAACCCGCGCGCGATTGGAGGACGTGTGCCTTAAATTGAACACGTGTTTGGAAAAAGAGTTAGCGAAACAAACAAGTGCATGCCATGTTTCAAGGCAGGACCTATTGCCACATACCTACTGTACACGGAAACGTCAATACGCAGGCGGGGATGCAGGGTAAAAAAATTTGTTTCCTAACTTACCATTTATTTATTGCAAAAATATATCTTTATTTATTAAATATAATTTAACTTAGAGGTAAACATTTGTGTTTAAACATTTACTTACTTAAAACGATTACTCTTTTAATACAGACTTTTTACTAAAGCATTTCTACATACTTAGGTACCTACTAACTAATCAATAAAAACCTTTTACGAGCACAAAATAAGTAAATAAGTAGGTAAATAGGTATTTCGTTTACTTACCTATTAATCTTAAATTATCTGATTATCCATTTATCCGGTATTGATCCAATATATTCGGCCGAAATTGATAATAATCAATCTATCTGGAATTTCTCGATAAGTTACTGATCCACGTAGTTATTTGTCAACAAAATAATCCAATTTTTGACAAATCACAACCTTTAAATACAATATAATTTATCGACAGAATAATAATTTTGGCCGTAAAGCAACGTTGTTTTTGTCAAAAGTTTTACTATATGATAATTATTGTGGCAAATAACAACGCGGCTAAAAGCAATAGATCAATCTAACTGGATCTGTGCATTATGTTATAACATAATGTATAATCAACTTAGACCGATAGGTTATTAACATTTATTAATTTCGGCCGTTATTTATAGCTGAACTTCCCAAATCTCCATTTTACTTTGAACTCATGCAGAATAAATTTTAGTACGTAGGTAGGTAATTTGTAAAATCCTAATTCAATCTAGTAATCTCCACGGACTGTCGAGTAGAATAGGAACCTAGGTACTTATAATAAAAACAACGAGAATTATTAACAATCAACTGTCGCATCATAACAACATAAAACTTAACAATTTTCAATGATAAGAAAAGCGTTAACATATATAATTTTTACCTAGATTGTATTAACCTTTGTATTGCCTACTTAGATAATTACTTTTTAATTATGATCTCTAACGTTTAGCTAGGTTTGTACCCATCGTTTGTACTTTGTACCTAGTTTGTTGTTTGTACATTAGTGTATTTGTATGTACCTAGGTATACAAGTCTTAAATTAGTAGGTATAATAAATTATTTATTATCACAGGTTACTTCTTAGTTCTTACATAACAATAATTCAGTTATCTTTGATCTCATAATCATACGACGCTATTAAAATAAATAGGTCAATTTTCAAGAATAATTAGTTAACAGATATCACTATGTTTATTACAGTAGACGTACCTACTACCTACTATTCTTAGGTACATTTTATATCCGTTTGCTCAATGATATTAGATATAAATCCACGATTTAATCTGACAATATAATAATATCCTAACAATAATTTACAAGGCATGGTTAGGAACCTATTTAATAAAATTAATTAATAACTGAACAACTGAACGCTGCACGTGTGTTTCAATTTTTGAAACAGCCAATATTTTATTGTCTTCGGTTAGTAGTACCTAATAGGAAGTTAATGTACCTACCTATTATTACCTATCTGAAGTGAACCTCTGAACATGAGCAACTTCTTACGGTCTACTCCTTTATTAATTTGTAAGGCAGTGTAAAGCGATAGGTAATAATTAATTAATTTATTTGGACGGACTTTTTGTCGTCGATTTGTTGCAGGTAAATATTGTTTTACATGAAGACGTTATTTTTTAACCTTCATTCATTTTGTTACGCTTTCTTATCAACATCATCTAAAGGAACCATTACCTCTGCCGCTTTATCGTTAGCAGTGTAAGCGTCAACATTTTCTGGTTTCCCCGTGCAACTATTGAAACAATTTTCACCTTTCCCAAAGTTTTCCCCATCCAGTAAAGATTGTGGCATTGTTTGATTCATAGTCTCTGGCAAGAAACAGCACAGAAAACCGGAGACTAAAGCGACTAGTCCAAAAGTTGCAGCAGGAATTTTAGGATTAAAAGAATCGAGCAACGTGATCAAAGGTGTCAATGCTCCAGATAACCGAGCGCACATTGAACCCAAACCCATTGCAGAGTTACGAACTACAGTAGGGAACAGTTCCGCAGAATAGTTATATACTATAGCAAATGAACCAGCTATAAATAATTTGCCTGCTATGACGACTACCGTTGATATAATAGTGCCGGTGGGAATAAAAGCGGCGATAATACATGCACTGCCGCCTACGATCATCATAGAACACATAAGCGCCCTACGCCCCCAAATATCAAGAAAATATATAACTGCAGCATAACTTGGAAGTTCTACTAGACCAAAAACAGCTGTTATAAGGTACGGGTTCCCTTCAAGCTTACCAGTACTAAGTGTAAGTCCATAATACACTAAAGAGTTAGCAAACCAACAGAAGCAAATATTTAACGTTTTATTTCGGAGATTGGGTGTCTTGAAGAGGTCCGAAATACCTGCAGAAGGCTCATTAGTTACTTTAGAAGATTCAATTTTACCCTTAGATACTAATTCTGCTCTATCCAAAACTTCATCGGATCCATTGCACTTCAAACCTTTTTGAACTATGTCTACAGCCTCTTTCGGTCTTCCCTGAGCCCAAAGCCAACGAGGTGATTCATCCATAATCCAAATATGTGGAATAAGAAGTAGACTATGCAGTCCGTATACAACTTGAAGAATTTGTCGGTTATCTATGATAGCTCCCCATCCTGCCACTAGCATTATACCAAACGCAAAAGCACATTGAAATGCAACCCCGCATGGTGTTCTTTTACTTGGCCCAACAATTTCCATAGTTAACACAAACGCTGGGATGTATGCTCCAGCAGATCCAAAAATTGCATAGAAAAACGAAACAACCAAAAATGACCAATATTCTGGTATGAATGATACAAGAACACCTAATATTAACTGTAGTACACCCGACCAGCAGAATACTGTTTTGCGCCCAACTTTATCTGCTAAACCACCTAAAAATACAGCCCCGGTAAAAACTCCTAACATATAAACAGTTTGAGCTAATGCGCCTCTCCACCTTTGGTCACAGACGAGGTTCCATTCAATGGCACGAGAAGATGTTCTGTATCGCGAATCGAATACCCATTTCTCGCAGATCACTGTTTCATTGAAATCATTGTACATCAAACAGTTCTCTAGATTGCCAGCAGGAGTTCGAGGTATAGCTGCAATTATTTCTGAGGAATTCCATGCGGCCACTGTTTCGTTGGTGTCTACTCCATCAATCCAGCATCTGAAAATTCAATAAAAATCGTCAATTATTTTGTTATTCGTATTAATTATTTCGCTTTTTGAAGTAAGCCTAATTATTATTGACTTCCATAAAAACGTACAATTATTGTGATATTTACTTATTCTTAGTTTTTATCTCTTCCTTGTTATTCTTATCTATCTGCATAGATCACTTCAATATTTAGGCTCATATGTATAAAATAGATGTAATGTGTATTATAATTTTACAAGTACCTACCTATTTATACTATTACTTATTTTTTAAATAAATAAGTTTCTTATTTTTAGTAAATAAAAGATATTGTGTAAGTGCCAGATAAGATAAATGTTTAATCTTTTTATAGTTAGGTAGGTATTTGTAGTTATGTCTGTTACATTTTTATAAGCTAAAGACTATTTTATTTACTAAAAAAACTTAATATTTAGTATCACAGAGAAAGTAAATAAGGTGCAAAGAATAAAAGAGCATTAAATTATTTAATGTTTATTAGTCCAAAAAAATAGAAAAATATTGGCGAACCCTTAGATGTTTATATTCTAGGTAGGTAGGTAGGTACTTATTAACTACCTGAGCAATGTAATTTTTTAATATCGGCAGATTAATTTCTTTCTTGAACCAGTTACATCGATCGATAATAAAATATAAAAACAAGAGGTTCTGTTTTTTAGAAAAAATATTAATTCATAATGTAATAAAAACCTATTATGTCGGATTAATGCCAAGAAAACCAATTTATATTTATACTAAGTTGTTTAACTAATTAAAACAAGACCCAGAACTACTTATATTAATTGCCTGTTGTTATAATATGTCTGCCTGTTGTAAATTGTAATGTAGTTACATAATATAAACAATATTACATTTTACATATTCTCCAATAAGAGTTGACTACAATTTTTGGTTTTGTCATTACAGACCATAATTATTGTTTCAGTTTTTAACTTCCACAAACTAAGAACTAGGTTTTAAAAGGCATTTTTCCTTAAAATGATTACCTACCTATACTTACTTAATTTAAGTCAGTATATTTAACTTATTCATAAAAATATAAGTCTGTACGTTAACTAGGTATAGTTTTAGTAAAAACAGTCTTAATTTAAGCATGGTTGCAAATAATGTTGTTCCTGTAAACTTCGCTCGTTCAATATAAATTTCATATAATTTCAAAATAATTTTATATGTAAGTATGTACCTATTGTATACAGTATTAAAATATCTGTAAATCTTCAATCAATATAAGTACATATCCGATTTCTAGTTGTTTAAGTTTTGATGTTAAGAACTAGGAATATTTTAGTTTTGTCATAAAATCAAAAGTTTGCTTTATATAGCAGAAGAAGACTATCTTATCAATTTCTATGTAGGTAGCGTGTTGATTTTTAGGGTTCCGTACCTCAAAAGGAAAAACGAAACCCTTATAGAATCACTTTGTTGTCTGTCTGTCTGTCTGTCCGTCCGTCCGTCGTGTCTGTCAAGAACACCTATAGGGTACTTCCCGTTGACCTAGAATCTTGAAATTTGGCAGGTAGGTAGGTCTTATAGCACAAGTACAGGAATAATTCTGAAAACTGTGAATTTGTGGATACATCATTTAAAAAAAATTAAAATGTATTTCAATTTTCAAAGTAAGATAACTATACGAAGTGGGGTATCATATGAAAAAGCTTTACCTGTACATTCTAAAACAGATTTTTATGTGTGTAATAGTTTTTGATATATCGTGCAAAATGTTGGAAAAAATACCCGAGTACGGAACCCTCAGTGCGCGAGTCTGACTCGCACTTGGCCGGTTTTTTTAAATTTAAAATAACAATTATAGGTACTTATACCTACGGGAGTAATGAGAAATCGCAATTATACCTAGGTGCCTACCTCGATATTATATTTTAATCCTGTAGGTATGCGTAGATACTTCCCTATTCTTTTGCTTACTTACGCTAAATAAAACTATTATCCAGTCTAATGTTTCAAATGAAATTTGACTAGATAGGTAGGTAGGTACTTACCTACTTAAATGAATCCAATAGAAAACTTAAAATCAAAAGAACAGAAAAAATTAATCAAGTTTTTAATTGCAATTTTATGTTATACTTATCTACCGATTTACTTTTTCTGTCATTTTAATAAAAAATATTACTTACCTATGTAATTCAATTGGTAGGTAATTACTGAATTTAACATATTAGCACCTAACGTCTTATTAAATTCTACGTTTCTAATAAAATAAATGTAAAAGTCATGTATATTGTGTCAGCGCAGTCTTAAAATTACTCTAATCTTAAAAAATATTGCCTGAACATTTCGAGATAACCTTCTGTTTTTATTGTTTTAATCATTTAATTAACTCGCTTAGATATGTGTTTGTGTGGGTAGGTATAAGTATATACTTACTTAGATAAACTACTAAATTAATTAGCTGTTGTCAATAATTGTCATAGCACAAAACCATAACTTGGAAGATTGTTTCACGTAGGTTTTAGATTATAGGCAGGTATTTCAATAAATTGATTACTTACATATCTTCAATATTGTCAATTAAAATGGCATTCAGCTTATACAAACTTACATTTTAAAAAATTTAACAAACGAAATAAATAATGACGCTATTTGTAATCAGTCGAAATTACCATAGATTAATTACGTAGCAACGTTGTTATTTGTCAAAAAACAAATTGTTTGACAAGGTTGTTAAGTAACTTATCGCCAGATCAAAGATAGAACGATTATTGAAACCGGACGTTAATATTTATCTTTGAAATCATAGATTTCAAAGATAAATATAGGTATTAGGTAGGTATATAATATATATACATATAGATCTGTTAGAGATGCAATTTAAGTAAGAGATAAGCAAACTGTAGTAGTGTCTAAAGTACCTATTAGCTATATCAGTAAAATGTTATACTATTCTTAAAATTACCTACTAAGTATCTTGTAAATTATTATGGCACTAATTATGGCACTTGCATTTAAGATTTCTTTACAGTGATATCTAGCGGTATCATAGTTTCAGGTAGATCTATAGAAGTATTGCTCATTCGCCTACCGCTGCAGTTAGTGAAACACGTGTCACCTACACCAAATTTTTCTCCATCTTCAATAGATTGTGGCAAAGTACGACCCATAGTCTCGGGTAAAAAGAAAGTAGAAAATCCAGACAATAAAGCCAAAAATCCAAATATTATGGTAGGAATTTTCGGGTTCAATGAATCAAGTAAACTAATAAGAGGTGTCAAAGCACCTGATACACTTGCGCTCATACTACCCAATCCAACCCCTGAACTTCGTACTACGGTAGGAAATAATTCAGCCGAGTACTTGTAAATAATAGAATATGAACCCGATATGAAAAGCTTGCCAACCAGTACCACCCCAGTGGCAGCGTGAGATCCGTGCGGAAGAGCAACTACCACCAAGCATGAGACTCCTCCCAATAACATCATAACGCTGATCAAAGCTCTATGTCCAACTCGATCTAAAAAATACATTATAATAACATAGCTTGGCATCTCAACTACGCCCATCAGGAATGTTAAGAAATAAGGATTTCCATTTAGTTTTCCAGTGTTTAATGAGAGTCCGTAATATACCACAGAATTAGCAAACCAGCAACCACATATAATTAATGTTTTCTTTAACATGTTTGGCGTTTTAAAAAGATCACATGTTCCAGCTCGATCATCAGAATATTTGGCACACGTAACCTTGCACTGGGAGACCAGCACAGATGTTTCTACAGTTTCCGTGGATCTATTCATCTTTAAAGCTTTTTCTATAATAGCCACTGATTCACGAGCTCGACCTTGAGACCAAAGCCATCTTGGCGATTCATCCATTAGAAACCAATGCGGTAATAGTATGGCAGCATGTGCAGCATAAATTATTTGTAAATAAAATCTGTTGTCTATGAGATATCCCCACGCAGCCAAAGCCATAAATCCAAGTGCGAACATAATTTGGAAAGTTACTCCGCATACTGTGCGCCGACTCGGCCCTACCAGTTCCATAGTGAGCACAAATCCAGCCATATATGACCCAGATCCAAAAATACCATAAAGGAATCTTAATGCAACAAATGTATAGTAATCAGTTGCAAAGGCGACGGATGCTCCGAAAATAAGCTGTAGAATGCCAGACCAAACAAACACGGTTTTTCTTCCAATCTTGTCACATAGCCGGCCAAGCACGATTGAGCCTACAATAACGCCAAACATGTATGCCGTCTGGGCAGCGGCACCCATCCATCGCCGACTGCATACAAAATCCCATTCAATTCCTCTTGATGATGTGAAATAGTTATTGTTATAGACCCAGGATTCACAATCTACTAAAGTATTATTTTCTCCATATATTTTACAAGAGTCTAATTTTCCATGAATGTTTATCGGAATCGCTTTCGTTACTAATTCGGAAATCCAAAGCTCCGTGTGATTGGGACTATCCACTCCTTTGATTGCGCACCTGAAATGTAAGAGCAAAGCACATTAGTATTAATCAGTTATTGCTATTTACGTGTACTAATGTAATTTATTAAATTTTGCATTTGCATTTTTTTTTATCTCGCATAATACCTACATAAAGGAGGTACCTATGTATATTTGTATGTTAAGTAGGTTGGTAAAGTAAAAATGATTCGATGTCGGGAGTCACTACTAGAATCTTCCGATACCTAATCCACGAGACACGAGAATTTAATTTAAAAAAATATTCTACCTAGCCCTATATTACATTACGTGTGAGAATAATGTTTTTCAGTTAGATTTTGTTTATTAAAAGAAAACTATGTTCCAGGGAATGGGAACCACAACCACAATTATTTGAGATATTTTTTTAAACACATGCTTAACATTCCCAAATTTTTCCATGCCCCATGAGTCCTGAGTTCCTAAGGGTTTATGATTGAAATGTTATGTACCACATAAACCATTTACCTATTCATGATTATGACGTGTACCTATATATAAATTATAAACCCAAGTAGTTTTTATGTTTGATTTTGGAATGCTTGTGATTATAATATAAAAGCTGTTAGTTGAAACCTGAAGCCAGAATACTTATAAGAAAATGGATAGTAAATTATTTATACTCACTTTTCCTTAGCAGTCAGCACCATATCACTTTTCTTAAAACCTGAGACCCGAAAAGCATAATATTCACTGAACAATTTGTAAAAACTCATATACCTACTTACCTGTTTTATTCTATTAGTTAACTTCAAAGCAAGTTATTACAAAATTGAACCATTTAAAAATACTATTAACGCATACAATCCTAATAATACAATTGTGAAACTTTGGATGTTTATATTATAATGTTTGTAATCTTTCACGCCATAATAATTGAACTGACTTGGAACGGAGATAGCCTGTACCATGACTTGACATAATATTAGGGTACTTTTATCTCAAACAAGTGTAAATTAAAAATTTATAACACCCCCGACAAGTGAAGGTTACAGTAACTAGAAAAGAGCTGATAACTTTCAAACGGCTGAACTGATTTTCTTGGATTATAGCTAAGAACACTTTCGATCAAGCCACCTTTCAAACAAAAAAAACTAAATTAAAATCGGTTCATTAGTTTAGAAGCTACGATGGCACAGACAGATACACAGATACACACGTCAAACTTATAACACCCCTATTTTTTGGTCTGGGGTTAAAAAGAGTTTAAGCGGAATTTTTAAAATTACCACATTTTGGCGTCGCGCGTCGCATGCATCATGTAAAACGTTAATTCCATAAAATCATTATTATCATAATTGAAAACCAGTTAATTTAAACTTTTAATTTAATTTTTTTGTAGTGTATCTAATTGTACACAACAAAAATAATAATTTTGCTCTCTAGTTGATTAGTGATTAAAAAAGTCAATAGATTTTACACTGCAGTTTAGAAATAATTAACTGTCTAGCTACTAATACCTGATAATGACGTAAATAAAAAAAGCGGTTATAGCCTAGTTATAGAATCAGTCGATGGACAGAGGTTCGATCCTCTAACTTCGTTTTAGGCAGTTAAATATCACTGTGAAAGAAAATATCGCGAGAAAACTTGCATGCCGAGAGTTCTCTAAATGTGGTAGGTATCGTGTTTTAAAAATTACTCTTACATTTAAATATCATATGTCAGTACATCTTATTAGATAACAATACTTATACAGTTTAGATTTGCCATCTAATAAAATGTACTTAATTGCGTTGTTTGATTTGAAATGATAAAAAATAAAATAAAGCATTCATAACCTCTTCATGCGCATGCATAATGAGTTGAAAACTGGGAAATTATCGAAGCAAAACCCCCACACAATCCGGAAACCGCCTTGTAAAATATAAGCGTTATATAGGAGTTTATAGTAACAATAATAATTAAAAAAACTAAAAGATTGTCGAATTATTTAAGTAAGTAAGTATATCTAAAGTGAAATATTTAAAGTATAAATCACCTGGCTTAAAATAATTATTATTAAAGACTTGATATATATAAGTACCTAGGTAGCAAAATATATACCTACTTAAAAACAAATAAATATTTAAAGCGTGTGACTTATTTATATAGATACTTATCAGTTTAAATAGGTAGTTACTCGTACTCTGCCTATATTTTCCCTAGTCTTTCAAATAAAAAAGCGACACTTTTATAACGTATTCTTGGCATTAAGCCAGAATTTATTAAGCTGCTGAATGAGCTCTTTTTATCAGAGGGTCATTCTGCATTGATTTTGAAATTGCAAAATTTTCACACCCATCTTGATACAAGGAACCGGTGCTTAGGTAAAGCTTGCTTAATCGTTTAATAAAATGTTATAGGTTATACTGTCAGAACTCAATAGATAATAATATTATGATGTATTAAGTACCTATTGTAAGTATATATTACGTAAGTAAGTTTGTACTGATAAATGATAAGTACATACCTACTCCTATATATTATGCAGCAATGCTAATTGTATTTGAAGTCGGCTTATTTCATCATCTACCTAGGTACATAATATTTTAATTGCTGTTCGAAATAAGATAAACTTTTCCCATTTTATTACTACCTATTTGTTATCAAATGATGCAATGAATCATAATAACATAATTTAATACTTAAACGTAATTTGACATAAGTTTAATATGTAGGACTTATGTAGGATAGATATACTAGTTCCTACCTAGGTACTTACTGTTTAATTTTCCGGGAAAATATATTCAATTACTTTTCATCAAAATCGGTTTAGTGAGTGGGCCTTGAAAAGGTTCTAGACAGACAGGCACACTTTCGCATTTAAAATATTAGTAAGTATGGATTCAAGCAAGACCCGTTTTTTAACCTGTTCAGGTACCGAGTTTCAAAATATAAGTAATCTAAAGATTTAGATTAGATTACAAAAATACAATACTGAAAAAGTATAACCACTTGACATTGATATGTTATGAAGTTGTCAAGTAGGTAGTTCTCGTATGTAGATTGAAATTCTCAAATCCAATCTAAATCAGACTTAATTTAGGACATAGATAGACCTGTCTGTCGCCATGGCGCAAGTTCCGTGATATAGGTATTTAAAAATAAATCCCAGCGTTCGTTAGCTTTTTGACCTATTTTCAGCAAGACGAATTCCGTATGATTTATATTTTATAAGGAATTTGAAAATAAAAATAGCAATTTTCTTGTGATGACTCGACTATTATAAGATATCGGATAATTTGTTAGAATAGTTACATCATAATTATAATGTACTGAATATATTTAATTACTTTATTAAATGTACCTACCCCTACTTTGTAGGTATATTTAGTTAAGTCAGTCAGTGTCAAAAAAGATCAAAAATGGGAAAATGTTGTGTTATTTGCGATCATTAGGTAAAAATATTATCAAACCCATAAAATAAATTATATTATCAATTATCAGGTTTAAAACTTGTTCAAATTGATAAAATGAATGGCAAGGATTGAATTTTAGATACGCATAATTTAAATTTGATTTACGGCCTAAAATGAATCTGTCGATAACTTATTTAGCAACGTTGTTATTTGTCAAAAATACGGTGTTCGACAACTAGTCAAATCAGTATCTTTTTATCAAACGTCAAAACACGCGCTTAGCATGCAAACTTTTATGAAATATGTACCCTACTGAGACATGCAAAGTCACTATGGTTTGACGTGCTGTTTTAGATCAATTGAAAATTCAAATGGTTATTACACTTAAAACTAACAAAGACGTGGATTTTAGAAATATGTACTTTTATAAAATAAAAATTAATTATTTGACATAGGCAAATACTGTATTGTATGGCCTTGTTTGACAATTAACAACGTCGCTAAGTAACTTATCGACACATAACAGATAGATTGAATATTACTAATTTAACCGTTAACCTTTTTCATTTGTCGGCTTGAACGGTTAAAACTCAAGCTGTACTGAGTTTTATTATGGATGTATTCATATTTATGTAACACTGTAAGAGTCTGAACTACGGTAAATCTTAGGATTTTACAGTGAAATCTAAGATTAAACAAGTCTTAATGGTAACAGTCCGATCAGTTATGTGATAATCGTAGACGGACTTTTAAAAGCATTCAAACGGTGAATCCTTGGTTTTACCTCAGAAACATACAAAAGTCTGAATATTAACTAAGCCAGAAGAAAATCTGAGAACCCTGCTTTCACACAGTCTACCAGCCAATTCTAGAAGTAGTACGGACAGCGTACTTACCTCTAGAATTTTTTAAAAGCATTTACCGAGTGCATTCTAGTAAAAGTTCAATTTTATCGATTCTTCAAGAACAATTCGGTTCTTTACTATTAGGACTTGTTATATCTTAGATTTTAGCGGAAAATATACCATAGTTCGAGTTTTTATAGTAACATAAATTGTACATAATATCAATTTTTCACAAGTTTGAGTAAAAGTTACCAGCGAAATCTGGTATGGTAGTTACCTATGTTCCGGAACCGCAGCCACCGTCACCAGGGATAGCATGTGCAGTCCAGCCGTCAGCGCAGCCAGGATATGAAGGAAGAACTGGAAACCTTGATATCGCCCGAAATCTCCTGAAATTGTATTAAAAACCCGGTTAAGAGCGTGACGGAGGGTTCTGTACCATCGTAACTACAAGATTAGGTACGTGTTTTTTAATATTATTGATTTTTTATTATTTGCTGTTATAGTGGCAGAAATAGATACCTACCTACTTTGTGAAATGTTCAACTCTCTACCTAATACGGTTCATGAGATACATCCCGCTGACAAACAGACAGACGAACAGTCGGACGGACAGCGGAGGCTTAGTAATAGGGTCCCGTTGGCACCCTCTAGTACGGAACCCTAAAAAGCCTACCAATTGTGACAGAAATAGTTGGTTGTCTTATGGCCGAAGTTATTTTATAATGTTACACCGATTTTGACGAAATTTGGTAGTACAGAATATAGCTTGCATCCCAAGGATGTAGGTTCATTAGGCTACTTTGATCCCGGAAAATCAAAGAGTTCCCACGGGTTTTTACAGAAATAGCTTCCTTTCTGGAGACGGGTATAGACTACTTTTTATCTCAGTAAATCAAAGTTCCACGGGGTGTTTAAAATCCTAAATCCACGCGAACGAAACATAATACTTATTCGCATAGTCGCGAAGCATTATCTTACATTTAGTACCTAATAAGAGGTAGAAGTTTTCTTGTATTACGTATTAATTTATATTCAATTAATTAACATAATTTAGCAATAAGGTATCTAGACATTGGATAAAGAATTAGGTAAGTGGGCACAAGTTCATATTCACGTTTTCAATGTCAACATTTATACACGGAGGTTTATGAATGACTAGTTAATCCGCCCCGGCTTCACGCTAATGGGCTAACCTATTACGTGAATTTATTATGTTATTAGTTATTTGTTCAACAAGATAGCAAAGTTCATTTTTGTTGCGAGTGCCTAGTTTGAACCCCGAGCGGGCGAAGGATTCTAAGTTAGAATCTTGAAGGTAGCGAGGGATTCAAAGGCACAAGAAACAAAAACTTTGCTATCGTGTGATACATATACAACTTTTCACCACAATAGCGAAAAACTACAGGATGTAAAAAAACATTTTAATTATTGAAAGTCAATTTTGAATGACCTAAATGATAAAATAAAGAATGTCAAAAGTTTTAATGAAATTAAATTTTGGCGTATAAAAATAGGCATAGAAGATTTCGAACTTTTCTTGAGACAACACTTTTTCTCACTGAGTGAGCAAAGATGATTTTCGCTCACTGGTTTTAGACATCAAAAGCACCCTTTTGAGCTAGTGAAGAGAAAAATATATTATAAATTGTAATAGGTAGGTACCATACCTACCTATTACAATTTACAAGACGTCATTATAATTATTATAAACCTTCTTCGTGGAACGTTCTGAATGATAAAAAACCTGTATTGGATTTAACTGAAAATTTTAGATAGGTTCCTACCTACCTTTACCATTTTTTTAGAAAATCGAAACTGTTACTTATTTAATGTACATTTTATGTTAAGTATAATATGTAGTAAGTCAATTCTATTGCTCGTTGAGTTCTGTCCTCCATCTCCGAAGCCACATATCTTACCAGTGGCGCGGTGTCCAAGTAACCAGATTCCCATCGGTTTCCCTTTAAGTATTGGCATATTATAGCGTAAATACTTAGGTAAGTACTACAAGTAGGTACTTAGTGACATAAATATAGATTCAGCGTGAAGCGTACACAGACAGACAGACAGACAGACAGACAGACAGATAGACAGACGGACAAAAATAAAATAAAAATTATTTTTTTGGGCTCTAATAGTCCAGTTACATTTTAATTACTTAAGTATAAATATAGAATTGCCTCTTTACCTACTATCTATCCACGTATTTTTGTTTTAAGAACATTGGCATTGAACTCTGAACTTATATCAGGTATATTGTTATCTTATAATTTAGGTAGCTATATCTAGGTACAACCTTGCACGAAATCTAAAAATCTAAAGGTTATTTGCACAAAACAATATTTATTATTTAGTTTCTGTTTTCATTGAAGAAGATAGAAGCTGATGGAAGCAATTAATCCGCACGAGGTTGCGAGAACACCGTAAAACCTGTGTCAATCAATCATTATTTATTTATTTTATTTATTATTATTGACATAAAAAATATACAGAGAGTTTTTGTTACATTCAGCGCCACAAAAACCACAGTTGGTTTTACCGGGCACTTACAATCGCAATTGTTCTGATTGGCTAAAACCCTATTCTTGTTGCAACAATGCATTCGTCAACCGATCAGAGGTGATTGCGATTGTAACATTGCTTGTAGCTGTCATTCTACCGCAATCGAGCAGCAGGACCACGATCTTCAGCAATGAAGGAACCACCATTGATCAACCCATCGCTGTCGCCTTACTGTCACTATTGAGCATGGGCAGGCACGGGCCTTTCAAAATGAGAAGAGGGTTTGGTCATCATAGTCTACTACGCTGGTGAAGTGCGGATTTGCAGACTTCACACACCATTGAGAACATTATGGAGAACTCTCGGCATGCAGGTTTCTTCACGATGTTTTCCTTCGCCGTTAAGAGGGCTCTCTCCGTCACTCGTTTCATACAATCGTAGTTCCAATTTCATTTGAATATTAAGCATCCAAAGTCCATGAAATTTTGCAGACATATTCTAGAAACTAATATCTATGTCTGTGGTTTTCCAGATTTCTGTTATAATATTCGGTTTCAAAGTTACGCGGTCTTAAAAAATTTCATACAAATCTTTGAGCCCCTGTAATTTTAAAATTACATATTTTTAGAAAAATCTAAAACACCACAGACACAGATATTAGTTTCCAGAATATGTCTGCAAAATTTCATGGACTTTGGTTGCTTAGTATCCAAATGAAATTGGAACTACGATTGTATGAAAAGAGTGACGGAGAGAGCCCTGTTAAAGCAAGTGATATAAAAATCGCTCAAAACCTGCTTGTATACCTACCTACCTAAAATATTCCATAAATGCAATTTAAGAGGAATTTCATCAATTAAAAGGTATAATTTATATCTAATCTTTAACATTTTAAAAGTGAAGGGTCAATTATATTAATAAAATACGCTGACTGTTTTTGTGTAATTTAATAAAAAGTCATTCTTCGAGACATCAGATTAAAACAGTGGAAAACCTTGACCAAAATATTGCTACAATTGAATTATGAGACTTTGTTATATTAATGTACCTATCTACCTAGTTAATTCAATAGATTCAATTCTACCTACCTATATACTTACCTACTCGTAATACCTACTTAACGAACCTACAAGTTTTTGGCCCATATAATATGTGTACTTAAATCAATGTTTTTTGGCACTGAATGTATTACAAATAATGTTATGTATTTTCTATAAGCTTAATAACTAAAGAATAAAAAAGCATTCAGCATTTTTCTACAGTAAAAATCGGTCTACTTTTACAAACCAAAATACCTACTAAAGACAAGGATTATCTAACGACGCGCCTGATTTTGGTAAATTGGTTAAAAATATAGAAGCGCAAACATCTATTAACTAAACTCTATCATTATATCAAACTTATAACATCCCTCTTTTTGGGTCGAGGGTTAAAAATCGATCCCAATAGACCAGGAAAATTTAAAGTAGATCGCACGAAATAGGTATGTTTAGTAAACAGTAAACGAGTATTGATTTTGTTTAAAGGAAAAAAGAACACTAAACAAGATTTACATTAAACTAGCAATCCGCCCCGGCTTCGCACGAAAATATTTTCGTACGGATCTCTAATTTTTTGTTAATAAATAACAACCTGTCACTAGGGAATAATGCAGCTTTCTACTAGTGAAAGAGTTCAGTAATTCCAGAGATTACTTCCTACGGAAAAACTTTACCTCTTTATCGACGGCTTAGAGTGAAAACCTCGTAAGTGTAAAAGAAGTAACTTTTCAGGAGGAAGAAAAAACTGCGTGCTGTAACTAACAGAGGCGAATATTTACGAGTTTCTCATTTAATGTCGTAGATGGCGTTACGAGTATCGAATGAACAAATTAGTCAGATCAGGATGTGCGTTGCGAGGTTTTCTTCCTAGAAACGCAATAAAATAAATTTGAGCAAAAATGCATTCCCGAGGTTTTCACTCTAAGACGACGTTATAGATTACCGCATCGAGATTGTACCATCCCACCAGCCACTAGGTATTACCACGTATTACCACAGGTATTACTGTATTACTTAGTAGGTAGGTACCTAAATATCTTTGATCGAGACAGGTATTAAGCGTCAGTTCTACGTAAACTAGCTGATTCCTCGAAATTAGGAGTAATGGAGAACGGATGTGCGGTTACTTTACTGCAATCAACCACTTACCTACCTACCTCAATACTAAATATTTGCGTATCTGCATTTTTATAGGTTTCTATTTACCTACCTAATCATCTTATCTCAACCCATCACCGACTCACTACTGAACACGGGTCTCCTCTCAGAGTAAGAACGGTTTAGTTTAGACCATTGCCCATCATTGTGCGGATTGGCAGACGTCGCACAACATTGAGAACATTATGGAGAACTCTCGGGCAGTTTTCTTCACGATGCCGATGTATTCCTTAAAAAGGAATTTTTTCCTTAAAAGTTAGAGGTGAGTTCTCGGGATTTAATAAATTAAAAATTTATAACACCCCCGACAAATGAAGGTTACAGTAACTAGAAAAGAGCTGATAACTATCAAACGGCTGAACCGATTTTCTTGGATTATAGCTAAAAACACTCTCGATCAAGCCACCTTTCAAACAAAAAAAACTAAATTAAAATCGGTTCATTAGTTTAGGAGCTACGATGCCACAGACAGATACACACGTCAAACCTATAAAACCCCTCTTTTTGGATCGGGGGTTAAAAATAGTAATTGATGCGCGTGGCATCGCAGGTCGCGTCGCTGCCATGCCATCGCGTCGCAGCGAAGTAATCACGAGCACGTTATGCTAGTTATCATAAACATAGTAAAAGGTCTATAGCTGCTTAAACTGATAAGGTGATAACGTGATAAAAGAGGACATATTGGACAATCAACAACGCGTGAGTATGAGCGATGTGATAATAGTGCGTTGTTACCCAATTGACTGATTACACAGCTTGATATCTATCAAACTTATTATCACTTATGCCCATACCCAGCAGAGAAAATAATTTTATACAGTTTTAGTTAGATATTTCATAAACCTAGCTATCACTTGCGATACTTTTTGTGATGTAACCACAAATTAACGGTTTTTGGATTTTTCCTCTTTGACATTGTTGAAGTAGGTATCTACTGATACAATTTGATTCCCTTGACGGTCTTGGCACACAGATATACATACAAAGAAGTAATCCTAATAGGGGTTCCTTTTTTCTGTGGAGATACCTACGGAAACCTAAAGAGAAAGAACAAAAAAATTCATTCAATTTCAAAATTCAATAATGATTTTTTTTTGCAATTGGTAGGCATTGAATTGGTAGCTAGTCGGTAAAACCAATAAAAACTATTTCATCATCCATTCCATAGTTAAATGGAAATGGATAAAGTAACTGCGATTAAATAAATTAGTGGTTATTTTAAGAAAATTCGGTTGACATGGAAATGTTTCTTCAAGGATAATTACAATTGTTACGTCGTTATCAACGTTGATATCTGGCGTAATGCCAATGGTAAACATTCCCATGTTGTTTGCACATAAACCAGATGTCGCCGGAAATATAAGAATTATATGAATGAAAAATGATCGAATAGAATAGATTTTTATTCAAATAAACTTTTTATAAGTGCTTCTGAATCGTCAAAATAATCTACCACTGGTTCGGAATGCCGTTCCTACCGAGAAGAACCAGCAAGAAACTCGGCGGTTGCTTTTTTCAAGTGTTCAATTTAGAATAATATGCCATACTGTACTATACTTGTACAAGCAATTGCAGTCCCTTGATATTGAGTCGATCAGGTTCAAAATAAATTTAGTCAATTTCATTTATTTTTATAGACAACTCACGCTTGACCAATAAATTGACATGCCAAAATTGTTTTCACATAAAAAAGCCTAAAGGTTCCTAAGACGGTGTCCATTCATCTCGTATGGTTATAGATTTACCCACACTGTCCCAGTTAAAAAACATACTGTAAACTATACAAACATCATTGGTAGATAGGTACAAGATGAAAATATTCCTATGTATGTGCAGGCGATTATTTTCTTTACAGTAGGTCGTTCAAAACCTTGATAATTCGGTTTAAAAACAATCCATCTATCTAGTATTTTTTTAAACTCTAGTATTTTTAAGGGACCTATATATGCCAGCCCCATCGGTACAAACTAAATTACAATAAAATTGAACTATTTAAACGTTAAAACTACAACAATTTGAGAGAATCACTGACAAAATCATAAAATTTCACTATCCATCTAGTATTATAATTTAGGTAAAAGTAGATCTACATACAAATTACGATCTACGAAAAATAAAAACTGTTAAGTTCTACATACCTACTTACTACGTAAAAATTCCGTAAGTAGAAAGGCCAGTGGAAAGGTTAATTTGGTGAACATATTGTATCGTACAAAGAATAACGAACGTATAATTATTATTATATAGAAATTATGTAAGTAGGTCCCAATACCTAGTAGGTACTACCAACCAGAAAAATTATGAGCTGAATTTGTTTATATAAAATTAAAACCTTGGTTCTAGTGAAAGTGGAAGGCTCTACGCGTCTAGTAGACTACGTTAAAAATAGCGCAGTTATTCACTCCATCACTCCCTTAATCTTTTCTAATACGAATAAAACCGGCTAAGTGCGAGTCAGAATCGCGCACCGAGTGTTCCGTACTTGGATAATTTTTTTCGACATTTTGCACGATAAATCAAAAACTGTTATGCATAAAAATAAATAAAAATCTGTTTAAGGATATACAGGTAAAGCCCTTTCAGATGATACCCCACTTGATATAAGTAGTTAGTTATCTTACTTTGAAAATTGAAACACATTTTAATTTTTTTTTTTAATGATTTAACCACAAATTCACGGTTTTCGGATTTATTCCTTTACCTGTGCTATAAGACCTACCTTAGTACCCTAAGAAATACCCTATAGGTTTTCTTAGACACGACGAAGAGACAGACAGACAGACATACAACAAAGTGATCCTATAAGGGTTCCGTTTTTCCTTCTGAGGTGCGGAACTCTAAAAAGGTAGGTCTCTACTTATAAAGTCACGAAAAGGTCATCTCAGGCATTGACCCGCCAAAATGCGCAGTGAACAGTATAAGTAAATGAGCACGGGCTCTTTTCAGACAGATAAATAATTTGGAACACAAGTCGTTATTTTTGACCGACTTCCAAAAAGAAGGAGATTCCGCCCTACGCGTTTTGATTTTATTTTCAAAACATTTATGAAAGAAAACAATTGGCTAGCTATAATAATCCAATAAAATTCCAATAAAGGAGGGAGTTTGTCCCGGGCACGCAGTTACGCACATTTCGCTTTTCGAAAACTACTATACCGTGAAGGAAAACATCGTGAGGAAATCTGCATGCCAGAGAATTCAACATAATTCGCTCAAAGGTCTGTGAAGTCTGCCAATCCACTAGTATTAGAAAAAAGCACATGGGTAGGTACCTACCCTTATAGGTACATCAGGGATAGTATCATATTATGAACTTCAGTGGTCACTACTCGACTTTCACTAAAAAAAAACTACTGCCAAGGAAAACCATCCAGGAATAAAATCTTCGAATTTTAGCATACGGTACCTAGGTAGGTAATTTGGATAAGTATATATTTTTCTAACCAGATAATATTTATATACTAAGTACTTAATAAATAGTAATATAATATCTAGGCATCGATATCACTATTCGAAGCATATTGCGTGTGATAAATATAATTTTAGCACGGTTGTTACTTGTTACTGATAAGGGACCATAATAATATTATGACCTCATAATATTGTAGAATATTGTGTTGTTACTGGTTAAAGGTTTTATCAATCGAATAAAATAATAAAGATTAATTGTTTTAATAATAATAACATTAATAGTTAGTTAAATAATGGAATTACTTAGTTAAATATACCATACTAGATAATGTTCGCGAGTTCATTCGAGTGAATTAAGGTTTTTAAAAATCCGCAGGAACTCTTTGATTTTCTGGTATATAAATATGTAGGTAGATATGTTCATAGTACCTGCTTATGTGTTCGTGACTCCAAAATTCTAAGATTGGTTTAGAGTTAAAACTATGAAATGGCAACAGATGGATACACTACAGACACTCGTAGATACTAGATACAATTTCGCATTTATAATAATAAATTAATTGTATGGATTAGCAACGTTGACCAAACTTTCAAAACATCATACATGTTAAAGTTTTAGTTGGAGTTTTTGTGTACATAGGTAATTCAGCTTGTTCCAGTTTTACACACAGAGTAATATAATTATTCATATAATAAGACGTATAGTAATGGTGCATAATAATTAAATGTACAAATAGCATTGTATAACCACTCCATTATCTATTAAACAAATAACAAAGACAAATAACAATCAAGGATTATTTACGATCTACGTGAGGTATAAAAAATTTAAAAAATCAAATAACTACCTGAATCACTAATGCCTTAAGGTATGTCTGAAATATTTTTAGGTTCTTAGGTTAGGCAGTTAGGTTTAGTTATTCATTTATATTAATAAACCTATACTTTTATTAATATAAATGAATAACTAAAACTAACTGCCTAATACCTACGTAGTCCGATACTGTGCTTACATAATGTAATACAACACCAATCCTTGAGGAAACCAAACCAAATCTGGCACAAATAGATACCAATAAGGTATGTGAATACCCACTGACCACTTAAGTAAATAAATTATGACTTACAGGATAAACCAATAACTTGGTAAATAGGTACCTACCTATCTAAGCATAAAAATCATAAAACACAAATTATAAGGAAAATATACAATAGATAAAAAGAAGATTAAATAGTAGTACTATTATATTAATTGGACTAGCTGATGCCCGCGCGGATTTAGGTTTTTGAAACTTTTGATTTCCCAGGACAGAAGTAGCCTATCCGTAATAGCCCGTCCCCGGGATGAACGTGTTTCTGTACCACGTAAAAACATTTAAACGGATGATTCTTCAAAAATTCCGTGGGATCACCAGGATTTAGGATCCTTACAGCATCAGGGTTGAGGAGTTGGGTCCTCGAGGTCAACGACAAAGTTTTTACTTGGTATGAACCGTCATCAGTCTTTCAGTTTTCAGTCCGCGCCTTGACAGCAAACTGTTAAAATTAAATATATTTTCTATACAAAATTTGGATCTATGTGTATCCTTCTTCGACCGTCATACTAAAGTAGGTAGTTAGAAACAAACAAAAGTAAACACAAACTATTTATAGCTAACAGGCTAAATGGTTGTTTTGTTATGCTAAAACTCTTGACTTCACAATATCACTAGGTTCTCTTGAACAATAATTAACACATTACTGTTTAAACTTTGATAACGGGTGGTTAAGATCAACTAGACGATGAAGGTTCTAACCTCACTAGTTATCAGCATCACTCTTGTGTCGTCACCAGGAAACATAAAAACTAAAAACATCCTATTATCATAATATTGTTAGTAGGAATAATTTACGCATGATTTATTTGATCGATTTTACTTATTATTTCCTCTAATAAAAAGTATAGGTAACTAGCCGATGCCCGCGACTTCGCCCGCGTGGATTTAGGTTTTTCGAAATCCCGTAGGAACTCTTTGATTTTCCGGGATAAAAAGTAGCCTATGTGCTAATCCAGGGTATTATCTATCTCTATTCCAAATTTCAGTCAAATCCCTCCAGTAGTTTTTGCGTGAAGGAGTAACAAACACACTCACACACACACACACACACACACACACACACACACACACACACACACACACACACACACACACACACACACACACACATACAAACTTTCGCCTTTATAATATTAGTGTGATAGTGTGAAGTGTGATATCTTTTTTATCTAAGAATCATTATGATCATCATCAACCCATCGCTGACCAACTACTGAGAACTGGTCTCCTCTTACAATGAAAAGAGTTTAGGCCTCACTCCACCACTCTGACAAAGTTCGGTTTGGCAGACTCACAAGTTCATACCGTTTTGAGAATATTATGAAGAACACTTAGGTACCTACTTATGCAGGATTTGCACGATGTTTTCCTATATCGTAAAGCAAGTGATATTTTTTTTAAACGCACCTAGCTCCGAAAAGTGCCCGGGTTGAACTCCAAGCCCTCGAATAAGAAAGAGGTCTACATCTAACCTCTAGTCTAGGCTGTCACTAACTTGTCCCACTGTCTTGCGTCTTGCGTGATCACATATGATATTCGCTTGGGATTTCATTGAAAACTATAATAATACCTATTATTCCGCTTCTTGGACCTACTCATAAAAAACATCGATTGTGCCCATCTACCTTTAAAGAGTATAATATTTAATATTCATGCACAACACGCACCTGCAATCAAGGTTGGACCTTTATTTGTGATTTTCTTTTTATGGTTATGGAACATACGAGGGGTGGCTGAAAAGTTCTGAGCCTAGGGCATTAAAAGTCTAGATAAAAATCTAAATAAAATTTATTTTTCAATATAGTCCCCATGGACTTCAATGCACTTTTGACATCTTTTATAGAGGGCTTGTATCCCTGAAAAAAAATAAGCCGCGTCTTTAGCTTGAAAATGTTCATTTACGGCCGCCTTCATCTCTTCATCATCTCCAAATCTTCGTCCCCGAAGGTCCTTTTTCAAATTTTTAAATAGAAAATAGTCGCTAGGGGCCAGATCTGGACTATAGGGAGGGTGGTTCACTTCATCGAATCCAGTTTCTCGCAAGGCTTGCCTCGCAATGCGCGCTGTGTGAACCGGCGCATTGTCTTGCAGAAACAAAATTCCTTTGCTGATTTTGCCTCTTCTTTTTTCAACAATGGCTTCGCGAACTTTTTTCAAAAGCCCTGCATAATACTCTGCATTCATCGTAGTTTTTTTTTTGGAGGTAATCTATGAGTAAAACTCCTTCGCAATCCCAAAAAATGGTGGCCATGAGTTTGGAAGCCGATTTTTCCACCTTGAACTTCTTCGGCGGCTTTTCCCCCTTCTCTATCCATTGCATTGACTCTTGTTTCGACTCCGGGTCGTATTGTCGGATCCACGTTTCATCAACGGTGACAATACGAGTGCAAATTTCCTCCAAATTGTCCTTGCACAGGTCTATAAATTCTTCGGAAGTTTCAACTCGTCGCTGCTTGTCCAGTGGCGTGAGCATTTTAGGCACCCAACGCGCACTGACTTTATTCATATGCAAATGATTATGCATAATGTCTCCAACTCGTTCCTTACTGATGCTCAGCTCTTCTGCTATCTGCCACAATTTTACTCGCCGATCGTCCAGTACAATTTTTTTTACTTTTTCGATGTTTTCATCAGTGACTGCGGTGTTCGGCCGGCCCGAGCGGGGGTCGTCTTCCAGAGTCTCTCGGCCTTGTTGGAATAGGCGTGTCCATCGTTTAACCGTGGCTGACGACGGTCCAGATTCTCCGTATACACTAGACATTTCTTCAAAAATTTCTTTTGCTGTTTTCCCCTTTTTTACGAGGAATTTTATGACGGCGCGATGTTCCAATTTCGTTAACTGCAGCGATGACTCAGACATGTTGATGTTCACGGTTCAATTACTCAAAGCTTAATGAAGCTAATGACATGAAACTTTTCTTATATAGTGGGTAGATGTCGCTCAACTAGTGACCCGCCGGATGAGTAATTAGCACGAATGCAAGTGCCTTAGGCTCAGAACTTTTCAGCCACCCCTCGTACCTGCCTTCGGTGTGAAATGAATATATAATTTATGTGCTGATAAATTTCAAGGCAGGGTCACAGACTACGATTTTGTTTGAATTGTGCTACCTCTTAAAACTGTATATTTACGCGACCACCAGTCGAGATGCCAAACGGGGTGGTCACTACACTAACCGGGTGCGGCATAGCGCGGGTTACGTGCGGGTGTACGGGGCGTCCCCCCATCTCATACCCCGATTGCCATCTCGACCTGTCGCGTACTATAGGTAGGCAAGGCAGGTAGGTACTATCTTTAAAATACTAGGCCAACTGCAGATAGGGGCTGAACCGTAACAGTTTCGTGAAAAAATAATAGATAATTAGTGTCAGTCCCTAGCCGTAAGTATATTGCATTGTATTTTAGATGATTTAGATAATTTAGCTTAGTTTAACTTAACTTAACTTTAACTTAATTTCCATCTTATTATATTCTTTTAAAATTTATAAGTTAGGTATTTTTTCATAGTCCTTAGGTTAGCTATTATATTATTTTTTATATTTTACTGTACGACTTATGTTTATGTTAATGCATGCTGTGACTGCCCGTAAGTGGAGTTGCATAAGAGCCCTAGAATTTAAGGAACAACATGTATTTAATCTAAATGTGTAACTCTGTGGGCGGTACTATAGTAAATAAATAAATAAATGTAACACTACAACGTCACCAGCTGGCGCTAATCACAGGGTGCGGAAATATAGATCGCATCACTCCCTGTAACTTGCCAAGTTGGAACTAGATGGTGCTGACTATAGGTTGGCAAAAAAGTAAACGACGCTAAGGAGATTTTCCAACTCTACCATAAGACCCAGCCATAGGCAATGTTTATCAATCGAAAATCAAAAATCGATTCAATCAATGGATTCACTAGTACGGATCACTCGACACACGAGGTCACCTTGTAGCCGCGCTTCCGACTTTCGCTTCCACTGCGTGGGACGAATTGTATGGGACACGACTCTCATAACCCCGTGTAAAAGTCGCGCTTCCGACGTCCGCTTCCACTTCGTGGGACGTTCGTAAGGGACACGACTCTCGTCGCCTAGTGGTGCTTCCGACCTTTGGCTTCCACTGCGTGGGACCTAGGTTAGGGACTCTACTCCGTAAAACCTAGAATAAATCCATTGTGTCTTCACGCAACGTTGCTGTTTGAATTGCTTCGGCTGAGTCCCGACCCGTCGACAACGTGGAAATTTTCCCCCGCTCTCTTACATCTGGCGCCCAACGTGGGGCAGCGCTTTCTTACATCTGGCGCGCAACGTGGAACCGCTGTTTACAAACTGGCGGACACTTCAGGCAAGTCAAACACCACCCAAGGCCCAAGGTTCTACGTGACGAGATCGGGACGTACATCGACGTTTCACTTGAAGACCAAACCATTAATTATCAAAACAGACAGAAGTAACTATGCGTTAGAAGCTGCTTTGATCCAGGGGGAGGGGGAAAATGAACACCCCGGTTCAACCTTTACGAAGGAGGGGATGGCCCCGGAAACACAACTAAGAAGCAAATTAATTGATCCAGTTTCCTCGTCGGGACGCCTTCGGAAGCTGAGGGGGAGACTGTAACACTACAACGTCACCAGCTGGCGCTAATCACAGGGTGCGGAAATATAGATCGCATCACTCCCTGTAACTTGCCAAGTTGGAACTAGATGGCGCTGACTATAGGTTCGCAAAAAAGTAAACGACGCTAAGGAGATTTTCCAACCCTACCATAAGACCCAGCCATAGGCAATGTTTATCAATCGAAAATCAAAAATCGATTCAATCAATGGATTCACTAGTACGGATCACTCGACACACGAGGTCACCTTGTAGCCGCGCTTCCGACTTTCGCTTCCACTGCGTGGGACGAATTGTATGGGACACGACTCTCATAACCCCGTGTAAAAGTCGCGCTTCCGACGTCCGCTTCCACTTCGTGGGACGTTCGTAAGGGACACGACTCTCGTCGCCTAGTGGTGCTTCCGACCTTTGGCTTCCACTGCGTGGGACCTAGGTTAGGGACTCTACTCCGTAAAACCTAGAATAAATCCATTGTGTCTTCACGCAACGTTGCTGTTTGAATTGCTTCGGCTGAGTCCCGACCCGTCGACAACGTGGAACTTTTCCCCAGCTTTCTTATATAAATAAATAAAAAAATTTGCATAATATATAATTTTTGTAGGTCGGGAAAATCTCGTAGCATGTCATGATATCATTGTTAGAATTTAATCTCTAAATCCATACTGCCATACCTACTGCTTATAAAAGCGGAAGTGTGTCTATCTGTTTCCTTTTTACGGCCCATCCACTAAACGGATTTATAACCCCCGACCCAAAAAGAGGGGTGTTATAAGTTTGACGTGTGTATCTGTGTATCTGTCTGTGGCATTGTAGCTCCTAAACTAATGAACCGATTTTAATTTATTTATTTTTTGTTTGAAAGGTGGCTTAATCGAGAGTGTTCTTAGCTATAATCGAAATCCAAGAAAATCGGTTCAGCCGTTTGAAAGTTATCAGCTCTTTTCTAGTCACTGTAACCGTCACTTGTCGGGGATGTTATAAATTTTTAATTTACACTTTTAACCTTTTGTATATGCAAGTTACAGCAGAGTTAGCTTACGTGAGACGGACATAAACTACTTTTTAACCGACTTCGAAAAAAGGAGGAGGTTTTCAATTCGTCGGATTTTTTTTTTTATCAAGCAAAACCAAAGAGTTCCCACGGAAATTTTAAAAAACCTGTCGGACGCGGTCGAAGTCGCGGGACTCAACTATATTTTTAAGTGTATTTATAAGTACAATACCAATTATGTATTGTGTATATCATGTACCCATTATATTATAAACATTTGTGTCTAGTTTATAATACATAAACTGTGGTAATGAAATCGGTCAAGCAGAAATACTGGATCGTTATCCGAATTTTAAGTGCATGTAGCTTTTACAGTGAAGAAACAATGACGCAATTTTTATTTAGCTTCGAAATAATACCATCTCGTCATAGATTCGTCTCTCTACTCGGGTTACCTCTCAGATGTGAAGGACTTGGGCAATGTCTACCACGCTGGCCAAGTGTGGATTTCATACAGATTCATGGATACAGATTTCAGTACCTTAGAGAACGTTATGAGGAGAACTCTGAGGCATGCAAGTTTACTCACGATGTTTTCCTTCACCGTTAAAGCTAATGATATCCTCCATACTTAATATTATAAATGTGAAAGTGTGTCTGTCTGTCTGTCTGTCTATCTGTCTGTCTGTCTGTCTGCTACCTTTTCACGGCCCAACAGTTTAACCGATTCTGGCGAAATTGGGTACAGATTACTTTTTATCCCGGAAAATCAAAGAGTTCCTACGGGATTCCTAAAGACCCTTCTGCTCAACCGATTTGTATGAAACTTAGTACCGAGTTAGCTTGCGTCCATGTTATTGAAATAAACACATTTTTATCCCGGAAAACCCAAACAGTTTCCACGGGATCTTTGAAAACCTAAATCCACGCGGACGAAGTCGCGGGAATCCTCTGTTGCATATAAGTCCAAAAAGTTAGAAGCGCGTGCTCGGGATTAATTCCGGACCCCCGGAATAGGAGGCCGAACGTCTTAACCACAGGACTATCGACGCTTTTTCATCTCGTCTACCTATCTATTTCGTTTGGCACTAATCATAAGCCGCAATTTACTTTTTCATTATTTTTTCAATGACTACTATCTACTGAGGAAAAAATTATTAATGACTGATCGAAAGTCGAATTTCAGCCATCATTTTCATCGCCCACGCCCGCCTAAGCGCCTAGCCGAGTTTTGCGGGTGCATTCGTCTAACGAGAGTGAGAATTGCATAGATAACATGGACGTTAAAATTTTACGTACCTATAATCTGCTTGTTATTTGTTACAAATGTTAACGGTCAATTATTATTAATGTTAGAGCGAACTAATACTTACAAGAATTTTGAAATAATTTCCTCATATGAAAACAAGTATAGGTACAATTTTGTTTAGGAAAAAGAATTAAGTAAGTAATATCTACATTTCGATGAGAACAATATGAAATGAAACTGATATATTTAATCAGGTTTGCATGTAGTTTAGCCGATTATAGATACATTATATTATGTAGTTGACCTTAGGTACTTTTTACACATTGGGATCTTAAGAAAAATTACAAAAAAAATTACACATCGAATAATGAAAACCTCCTCCTTTTTGAAGTGAATAAAAAAAGAAATGTACAAGGATATAAACAGACAGACAGACAGACAGACAACAAAGTGATCCTATAAGGGTTTCGTTTTTCCTTTTGAGGTACGGAACCCTAATAAATGATAAATGTAATTAATATTCACCTTGCAAAATTAAAAGCTTTCATGCCTACCATGACACCCGTAGGTACACCTAAATATATGTATAAAAGCAAAAGCTGATTGACTGATGATATTATGTCAACGCACAGCTCAAACTACTCTAGGTAAGAATCAGGCTGAAATTCGGCATGCGGAGAGCTATAAGTAACCTAAACATCCGAACATCCGCTGAGAAAGGATTTTCGAAAATTCAACCCCTAAAAGGGTAAATTAGGTGTTTAAAATTTGTCGCGGGAATAAATCTAGTTAGCTATAATGTTGGGGCATTACATTTACGAATCACATCAAGTAGCCAGTAGGTTAGTATGCCTACCTAAAGCAACCTTGAAACATTCCATTTGATATAAAAATGAAAGCTCTTTCGCCTTCACTCGATCACTGGAGCCCACAAGAAGTTTGCGACACGTGCAATCGGTATTCTGACCGCAAGACCGGCTTGATCAAGAAAACTGGGCAACACTCATTAACATATGTACTTACTTACGTGCGTTACTTTGAACATACGTGAATTTTTCTTTTAACAATCCCAACAGTATTCGATTCCATCGATATGAAGATTCATCACCATATGTTCCGAAAAGTTCAGTTCACTCACCTAGCTTCCCCATCATTTCCTCTAAAGCGTGCTCCTTGTCCATGATTTCTTTAGTGGATCCCGGTTGTGTTGAAGTGTCGTCGCTGTTCTGTAAAGAACCACAAGCACCATTGATGTGTAAAGTGTGAGAGCACGCGACACTGGCGGCGATAATGCGAGGAACGAACGCCAGACGCGAGTGCCGGTGTACGAGCGAATGGACGGTTCGTCGTGGCGCCGTCAGCCGACACCGTGGCGGTCGGTTACCGCAATCGAGCAAAAAAACTAGCACCTCCTTATCTCCATTAACTCATACCTCACAAGCAAATACCTGCGTGCCTGTGCCTGCACATAATAATGTGAGCGTCAGCGCTGCACCAGCATCTCAATCGCCGTTATCTAGCTAATAGAAATACCAGCGTATGTGTCAGGCTAAAAAAAATCGGTCAAGTACGAGTCGGATTCGGACAGAAAGGGTTCCGTACCCAAGAAATATAACTTGTAAATTTTCATAGTGGCAATTTAGAAATATTTTAGTAAGTAGAGATGTATTTGCTGTTATAGCGGCAATAGAAATACACATTCTATGAAAATTTTCTGCTCTCTACCTATTATGATAGGTACAGCCCGCTGACAGAGGGACGGGGGGACGGACGGACGGATGGATAGCGGAGTCATAGGGTCCCGTTGGCACCCTTCAGACTTCAGATACAGAACCCTAAAAAATGAGAACGCTCATTGAGCAAAATAGCAGCCCACAACGCGTTGTGGTTTCAATAAAACATCCACATCGCAAAATTCGTGTTACAGCTTTTTAAAACACCCATGGCGCGTTACTTAAGGCAACAACAGAACGACGACCACTTAGCGAAATTCTTGTCATGAATCTATATAATATCTGTCGTGTCGTGGGTGCATCAACTAGGACGATCGCGTCGGAGCTTTTCTTCATTGCCGCAATGCGTCATGGTCATTGGTCATATATCACGAAAGCCGCGATACGAATGTTGCTATGTGATAGTTCTATGTTTGCCGCAGCCCGCAACGCGTCATGGACGTTTTTGTAAGTGCCCTATCAAGAATTTCGAGATATGGATGTTTTAAAGGAAACGCAACGCATTGTGACTTTTGAGCTGTTCTGTCGCTCAATGAGCGTTTTTGTTCTTTAAGCGTAACATAATATCCATAAAACGCAGCTTAAAATTCAACAATGTCAAGCACATAAGCAAATAATAATATAACGACGCATGACGTAGGTAGGCGCTTTATAATGCATGATGCTAGGTATATTATGTAATTTAAACAAAATATTATAGGATAGACAAGTTCTTAGAAATATAACAGTCACGTTTTATTTGCGATATGCTTTGTTTATTCTAGGCAGTTATATACCTACGTTTAATTTGTTTGTACTTGTTTTACATTAGAACATAACCTAAGAAAAATCTGACGAAAAAGGTATCTTTCTAATATATTATATTTTTGTATAAGTTTTAAGCAAGGCTTTTGCATTTAAAATGTGTAATAATACCTACTTGAGTCAGATACATTGCCTATTTATTATAAACAATAATAATTAAACGAAATAATCAATTAAAATTTTTACTTCAAGTAGGTAAGTAGGTATAGGAATCTAACTGGTTTATGTTTAGCTTGAATTGTGAGAAATCTCCTTTATGTTTTGTCTATGAAGTAAATACCTACCTACATTTATAAACTCATACAACCAATAATTATAGTAATTAGTTGAGTATGTAGACCATTATCAAAACAAAAACCTCTTGAGTATTTACCTACCTACTTACCATGGCCGGCAGGGGTGTTGTATGAGGAATGAGCTCAACCTGGCTTTTTTCATGCCATATTGACCTTACCAGTCCATAAGAAGGGCAAGTGCAAAACTGATAATATTCCATGAAATTAAAATCATATCGCACTCGGTTTCCCTTTCACTTTTTTTCGAAAAGCCACCAGTGAGGTGCAAAAAGTTGTTTCCTCTAAAATAACGAAAATAACAGACATCTCCCAATAAACAATAATTATTAAGTATTTTAAACTTAAGAATTATTAGCTACATAGGTACACCAGCTTATCGTAATAATGTTATGCCATTGACAAGTTACCTGCATTATTCAAGGAATCGTGATCTTCGAACGAGAACAAAATTAGAATAAGGGGAATAACCTTTAAGCCATTTTACAGCACTAACATTCAATTATTTTAATATCTTTGCTTTGGTATTTATCCTTAAATCTTCTAAGTTGTAAAGTTTAAATGATTTTTGATTACCAGCCAATATTTTCCTAATGCCTAGAACAAGATGTTCAGGCAAAACTAGTAGGCTTGGATTGACATGATTGTACCTAAATCGTGCACGGCCTCAAATCTTGAAATGTCAATGTAAGTAAATATCTATGGAATGGAAATGGAAATTTCATTTCAAGGACGAAATGTAAAAAATATGCCTTACATTTTAGTATTGGAACGATTCATGAAGATGTTACGACGGATGTTTTGGGCCAAATCGGCTCTTGGCAATGGCTGGTGACATTTATTTCTGCTACTCTGATGGTGCCTTCGATGTTGAATCAATATGAAGACATGTTTCTGCTAGAACCGCCACGGGACATCGAATGCGATGTCTCCGCCTCCTCATCAATATTTAATACGAGCTTATGCACCTACTCTGTTCTGAACGGCACGAAAGTGTACAAATGCACCGCATGGCATGTTAAATTTTTATGGGTTATTTGGATAAAAAAAACGGTAAGTAATTAAGTAATTTTATATTTTCATCTGCCAAGTATCATTATTATTCAGGTCTTGACATCTATTTTAGACAATACTTATAAAAACCCGCCAAGTGCAAGTCGGACTTCGCGGTTTTAGGGTTCCGTGCATAATTATGTTTTGGTCTCAGAGCAGCTTATTAACTGCTTTGTGAATCGTTGTTTTCAGTCCTTGTTATTTGAATACAGCATATGGTACATAATAAACCAAAATTTCATATTCCTGACTAGTTTGGTTTTTTTCAGATACACCCCGTCAATTTTTTCTCCCCCGGCTCGTATTTCATGTATGGGAGCTTCCTGAAATATAATTTACTTACTTAATTGATTTCTAATTCAATGGTTTTGGGTCCAAGTTCTACATATTTTCAGGCTTGACCTTCACTTCGTCTACGAGCTAGCGACCCGTGACACGAGGACAGACAGATACACAACAGACTGCCGAGTGACATTAATAGGGCTCCGTTATACTTACCCTTTGGGTATGGAACCCTAAATATTGTCCAAGGTTGTCCAAATTTTTCCTTGAACGGCTATTACGTCTCACTCCACACTACTGCAGCAAAAGACAATGACCATGAACCTTGGCCATGAACGCATTCGAGGCGTTGCTTGGCGACGTCTTCATCCATTAGGTCAACCGTGAGCTTTGCCTCGGTCTAGATGCACATTTCTCTTCGCACCAGCTATTGCACTAAGACTTGCAGTAAGTAGATACCTTTTAGAATCTTTGCATCTACCCACCAAGTCTGGGTAATTATCTAAGTACTTATTTATGCAATATTACTAACACAATATCGTAACCACAAAACCATTATAATATGGATTACCTACTAAGATTTCATTATAATCCTACTATCACGTTTCATGTAGGTATTAGCAAATGCCCGCCTTTTATTAACTCGATTATCTATCTTTTAAAAAAAAACAATTACAAAAAAGTAGTACTATTCATACTTATTTCGAATGATGAAAGCAAGCACAGTTACTTACCTACCTATTTTATAATTTGAATTTAGAATCCGTTACGACTTATGCTCACTAATTTTTTTATGGTACTTTTTAACTTTTGTAAAGTGGCGAATTTGTAAATTGTTGTCTGCCAATCCACACTTGGTCAGCGTGGTAGGTTATTTTCTTCTTCTTCTTGTTGTCTTGGCGGCTATGCAGGGCTTTTCCAGACCCTGTACCACTTTGACAGTTTCCGATCTATCTGATTTCCACCGTTTTACAGTTCTCGTCCAATACTAATTGCCGCCAAGAACAGCACCAGCTTCTTGGCCGAAATGTTTTTCGTCTCCTTCGAGTGGAGTATGTGTTTCCCTAGGTGGCGGACAACATTAGTGGCGGATAATGACAGATGATGGTAGGGGCGTTTTCGCATCCTCTTTACAGATCCTACAAATATCCGTGTCTTGGAGGTTAAACATGTCTCTGTTCGGTCCACAATGCCCTTTTAATGCCCGCACTACACTAGCGGCACGCTATGATGGCCGGTTTGACACATTACAATAGTGATGTGGAATGTCAATTTATTCTCGAACAAAAAACAATTAAGTTTTGTTTTTGTACCTGATTAAATAGGTTTAATAAAACAAAAATGTATATGTTTATTTAATTTATTTGAACGAACTGAATATTTGAACGAAAATGAATATACATACTTTATATGCACACAAGAAACATATGAATACAAAAGATACCAAAAAAGGTGCCACAAAAGGCCATAATTAATCAGATTCGTCCATACTACTATTTTCACTGTCGTCACTGCTATCATCACATACATTAATAATTATATGTTCGTTTTCTATAATATTATCTATTTTCACATCTCTTTCATAATCTTCCCTTATTAATTTAACAGTTCTATTCACAACCTTTTCCCAGTCTCCTTTAGTCACATGTTCACAAGCTTCTTCTAATAATTTTAGCATTTTTTTTTGTGGTAAATGGGGGTTCTGTATTGTGTCTTGCAGCATATCCCTTAATTTGAGCCCACACCAACTCAATCGCATTATACTCACAATGGTAAGGCGGTAACCGTATAACTCTGTGCCCATGTTCTAATGCTATTTCGTCAATGACGTATCGGATCTTGGTTGGTTTGTTTTCTTTTAAAAGACGTACTAATTCCGCTTTTAACATATTCATGTTTGCATCTACGCCATTTTTACGAAGCCATGCGACGATATCAGCTTTCTTTTGGGATTGGGCAGGTGGCTTGTCAATTTGCATCGAGTGGTATGGGGCGTTGTCCATAATTATAATAGATGGTTCAGGGAGGCTACACAACATTGAGGTAAACCATTCAGTAAACTTTTCTCCATTCATGTCTTCATGATAGTCTCCAGTGGTTTTTGACGCAAAAGCCATGAGAGAACCTTCGACAAACCCGTTGATGGTTCCGGCGTGACAAATTATAAGTCGCGATCCTTTTCCTACAGGAACTTTGGAAGTAGATGCTGCTGTGTCATCGTTCCAAGAACGGCCTACAGTATGGTTAGCATTAAGCCATGTTTCATCCAAGAACACAACATTTTGCCAATTTTTGATTTCTTTCACTTGCCGTAAAAAAGTATACCTTGCCATCGCTATATCAAATCTTTCCATCAATATTTTGCGTTTGTTACATTTTTTGTATCGAAATCCAATGGTCTTCAAAATCTTCGTTAAAGAACTTTCCCCACCGAAGAATAATCCAGCTTCCTTCAGTGAATGCACCAACTTTTTTCTTGTTGGATACTCCTTCTGTAAATAGTAGCCGTAAACATGTCTTCGGATAGCATCGGCATCAAAGCTATCGATGCCTACGACTGGTTTTGCTCGTTTTCTCTTTTTTGGTGTGTGAAGTTTATTTTCTTCTGTGCCAGTCTCGCCATATTTTTTTTTAGTTATCCGTCTAACAGTTCGTTGTCCAATATTAAGCGCATCAGCTACGCGTTCAACCACTGACGTTATAGGTAAAATTGGCCCTCCATTTTGAGCTTCACGATCGAAATAGTTACGAAGGCGTATTACGAACTCACGTGTCTGACTATTTAGAACAGTTCTCTGCGTACGTTCGGTCATATCGACGAAATCCACAACAAAGGGCTTGAACAGAGTCCAAATTAACGAGCAAGGGTCAACAGTAATGCAGTATCAATATTTGAAATCCAAAGCCAGGTCAAAACTATATCACAATCGCATTGCACTGACAGTTTATACTTTTCGAAGCAACGTCAATTCGAAACTGCTTTGTTTTGCATTGAGCATTGACGCGAGTTTGCCGGAGGTAGTAGTTGTGCTAGCCAGCGATCCTATGTGACGATCGTATTAGATTCCATTTTTAAAAATTTATTGATATTTTTTTGCGATTTCAGAGGTTTGTCCACATAGTGAAAATTGTTCATATTCACAAGTACATTCACCCCTTAAATGGTGCAAACTGATTTTTCTACACTTGTATACATTTAAGAAATCAATTTAATAAATAAATTTTGAGTCCTAAACCTAAAACTACATTCGATAAAATTTATGAATCTCTGCACATCACTATCGTCAATAAAGTAATACAATTATTTCCTTCAAAGTCGTTATCAATTAATACGGAACTTCATGAGCGGACAAACGTCAAACCGGCCATCATAGCGTGCCGCTAGTTTAGAGTGTAGGCATACTACTTAGCGCTAGCCCTTACGAAGCAGCCTTCTTGTTGAAGGCTTTGACTAGCGCTATGGAGTGGTTAATTCCTGGGAGATTTCTCCATCGGATGAATGCGTGCCCTTCTCATTTTGAGAGGAGAACCGTGCTCAATAGAGAACCGGGGAGGGGCCCCTAATCATACTGATGTAATTGTTCTATCGGACAAGGCGATATCTAGGTACATTTATTTAATTTTATTCTTGAAAAACATTTTTATTTATAGCAAACCAAATCACCTATCTACATTAGATACAAGTCATGCCCGAATGAAATGGTGTCAAGAATAAAATATAAACGAAATCTATTTAAAACTAAAGTAGATACTTATCTATTCTTTTTTCAGTGGCTGATATTTTGCGATCACAAGATAAAATCACTATCAACGACAATCATTTGCAGATTGGGTCTAGTATTTGGTTGTATCATTTTCGGTCTATTTGCAGACAGGTAGGTCCTATATTTTATTATCAACTAAATAAATAAAGTTATTAGAGCCTAATATAGGTAGGTAGTAGGTTTTTTAAAAGGTACTACTAACAAAAAAAAAACTAACAAAAAATAGACACACACAAAATACAAAGGTAGGTACTTCTATGGTACATTTCAATTAAGAATGAAGGCAATCGACTATGATCAATAGCATAAGTGAACTATCATTATGGTTGTTAGTGATAACTGATAACCACCGGATCCGATGTTTTAACATGATCTCCGAGAAACAGGGAATATCAAGGGTCTCATTAAATTGCATAAACGATATAATCGGCTAGTAACTTATACTTAGATACCTAAAGTTGAGCTTAATAGATAGATCCTTCTGGGCTAGGAGAAAAGGCTTGTTTTTGACGCTGGGGAATGCATTTACGTATCATCAATCTTTAATTCTTTTTTTTTTTAATTATATAGACTAGCGCTTGGCTGCAATCAGACCTGCTAGCAAGTGATGATGCAGCCTAAGATGGAGCGCGCTTGCCTAGAAGTTGTCTATTCACTCTTGACTTGAAGGTACCCATATTATAGGTGGAAGGGAAAACTGACGCCGGAAGGGCACTGAATTCTAGCACTGCTATCGTTTTTTATCTCTGAGATCGGTGTGCCTCCTGGTAAAAACCTCTCTAATTACCTACTTCTTCTAATTTTTGTCTCTCTCCCTGGCCACTCTTCTTTAGTTTGACTTGACCTTACAAAGCAAAGCTTTAGCAAAGTTTTAGCAAAACGTTTTAGCAAAGTTTAGCTCGCTTTCTCATCTGCGTTGAATCGATCAAAAGATACAGAAGATTGGGTAGATAATAATATATGGTAAGTCTCAACATGTTTACTTATCTAATTAATCATTCGAATCTAAGTAGATATTTACCCTACTTATTTTATATGGGCATAATAGATATAACACTTTGATGTCGAATCTAGATGGAAAGATAACTGGACTAAAAGTTATCTTTGCCTATTAAATTTTTACTTGACATCAAAAGATAGGTCTTCATGGACATAAAAATAGAATATAGGCCACGAAGGTTTTTGAAATCCGAAAAATATAGCAGTTACACTATGTTTCAGTTTTGGAAGAAAATTAGCAATCTCGATAGATGTCGTAGCAGAAATTGGATTTCGCCTAATATTAACATTCTGTGATTCAGAGAGCTGGTTTCTTTTATTAATTTTCCTAAGGTCACTATTTTCAAGTGCAAATATTTACATGGGAATCATATTAAGTTAGTAGTTTATTAGTTTTAAAGCTTCCGTATTAATACAACGAAGCCCTTTTTGTCAAGTCCGTCTGTCTGTCCGTGTGTCTTGGTTCTTTGAATAGATTTTTGCGTCCCGTACCTCAAAAGGAAAAAGGAATCCATAAAGGATCACTTTGTTGTCTGTCTGTCTACCCGTCTGTCTCTCTGCATGTCTGTCTGTCTGTCAAGAAACCTATAAGGTACCTACTTCCCGTTGACCTAGAATCATGAAATTTAGCAGGTAGGTAGATCGTATAGCACAAGTTGACCGGTTTTCTTAAAATAATTTACCGTTTACTTAAAATATAATAAGGCCCAAATACGCATTTCACGAGTTGAATGTCCCTACAGTCCCCGAATCTTATTTTATACTTACATACTAACTACAATATTTTTGATCGAGCGGTACTCTCTGAGTCTACTTGAGTGAAATTTAAGCCTCAATAGCTCAACCGGTAAAGGAGTGGACTGAAAACCGAAAGGTCGACGGTTCAAACCCCGCCCGTTGCACTATTTCGTACCTATTCCTAGCACAGGCCTGACGCTTAGTTGGAGAGGGAATATTAGTCATTTAACATGGCTATTATTCTTTTAAAAAAAAATCACTTGTCCGTCTGTTCGTCTGTCAGAGCCTTATATTTTTTGTAAGTTCTTACCTATAACTCATATGCTTTGCGCAAAGGATCAATCGGCCCGGCTCCAACGCGGAAATGCAGCCATTATTCTTGGCACCATTCTTAAGCAAGACTAGCTGATGCCCGCAGCTTCGCCCGCGTGGATTGGTCAGATCCCCTGCAGCATCAGGATTGAGGAGTTGGACTCCAAATTTTTTAGGAAACAATATCGCAAAGTTCCTCTATCGATTAAAAAAGAAATGACGCAAATCTGTTCAGAAATCTCGGAGATTTCGGTGTACATAGGTAGAAAAACACAACTCCCTTTTTGAAAGTCGGTTAAAAAAGTAGCCTATGTTACACCCTGGTCAATTCTCTACTTGTCTCTGAAAATCCCGTCAAAATCGGTTTAGCCGTTCCCAAGATTAGCCTTTTCAAACAAACAGACAGACAGACAGACAGACAGACAAAAATTTTAAAAACGTGTGATTCAGTTATAGTATCGTTCAAATAACCATATGACCTTAATATGCGGTAGTTATTTCGATATTACAGACAGACACTCCAATTTTATTTATTAGTATAGATTTGTACAGTGGTAACTAAAAAACCGGGCAAGTGCGACTCAGACTCGAGCACTGAGGGTTCCGTACTCGGATATTTTTTCCGACATTTTGAACGATAAATCAAAAACTCTTACGCTTAAAAATAAATAAAAATCTGTTTTAGAATGTACAGGTAAAGCCCTTTCATATGATACCCCACTTGGTATAGTTATCTTACTTTGACAATTAAAAGACATTTTAATTTTTTTTTCTGTGATAAAACCACAAATTCACAGTATTCGGATTTATTCCTTTACTTGCGCTACAAGATCTACCTACCTGCCAAATTTCATGATTCTAGGTCAACGGGAAGTAGGTACCTACCCTATAAGTTTTCTTGACAGACACGACGACAGACGGACGGACGGACGGACAGACAGATAGAGAACAAAGTGATCCTATAAAGATTCCGTTTTTCCTTTTGAGGTACGGAACCCTAAGAAGGCTAGCTTTAAGTTTTATTGTAAAATTTTTGCTATAGGTACCTACTTATCTAAAAGTTTTCTTAATGTTTTTTAAAAAGCATTTTTTACAGCATGTGAAATCGCAAGCAGTCCTTGGCGAACTCTACTAAATACAGCCGTATCCATTCCACGAATGCTGTCAGCCGTGTGCCTTGTTCCTTTGGCAAACGTCGCGCCTAATTCCGAGACTTTCAATTTTATAGCCTGCATATTTAGTACCTCTTTGGTAATACTTCTCAGGTACGAAGAACTGTCATAATCTTAGAGAATTTCTTATTTCATGTAGGTAGGTACCTATAATAGGTATTTCAAACGTCACGTCGTATTCCTACCTATAGACAGACAGTCTAGAGTCTAGACTAGTCGCTAGTGGTTAGTGGTTAACAGGGCTCTCTCCGTCACTCGTTTCCACTCGTTTCATACAATCGTAGTTCCAATTTTCAGACATAGATATTAGTTTCTAGAATATGTCTGCAAAATTTCATGGACTTTGGTTGCTTAATATTCAAATGAAATTGGAACTACGATTGTATGAAACGAGTGACGGAGAGAGCCCTCTTAAGACATCGGACTTGGGAGGTCAGGGATACGATCCCGGGTAAGCACAGCAACTCCCAACTCCATAACCTTCATTAACCTTTGCCACCAACGCCAGACCTTTATAACAGGCAGCTTACTAACTAGGTGTTCACTATTCACCTAGTTAGGTAAAAACCTAATCTAGACCTAGGTACTAATTATGTGGGTAGTTTTAGTAGTAAATAAACTTTTAACAGATGGACCCCTGAATCACCACAGTGGCTTCTTTATAATAGAGGGATTTCCAAAGCTGAAAAAACTATATTGAGTGCAGCTAAATTAAATGGTATACAACTCTGCAGCGATTTTAAAATACGACCTGTTAATCACAGAGTACGTACTATGTAACTTATAAGTCTTTGTAACTTTATTGTGCCTATAAATAAGTAGAACAAAAGATAAGTTGTATTACGGTTCCTAACCTTTAACCACACTCTCTTCTGCCTTAGCAACCAAGTAGGCGCAATTAGCCTGGGTAGATAGGTAGGTATTTTTAACTGATACCATGTCGCTAGACGACGCCTTTGTTTACTTTGCTTGTTGAATTAATAAAACTTCAGTTGCACTTGTACTCGCGTATCTACAATCAATAAATTAAATAGATATGCGTCTCAATATCCTTAAAAGATTCACGACAATAAATCACACAAGGGCTCTTTTACATTGTTCTAAACTGTGGTTCTAGAAGTGATCTATCTCGCATTAAGTTTTTAAATGATTAATCAACACGCCATCTAGGAGTACTGTTGAGAAATTGAATGACTGACGTAATCTATACTAATAAATAAAATTGGAGTGTCTGTCTGTAATTTCGAAATAACTACCTCATATTAAGCTCATATGGTTATTTGAACGATTCCAACACTGAATCACACGTTTTTAAAATTTTTGTCTGTCTGTCGGTCTGTCTGTCTGTCTGTCTGTCTGTCTGTCTGTTTGAAAAGGCTAATCTTTGGAACGGCTGAACCGATTTTGACGGGATTTTCACAGACAAGTAGAGAATTGGCCAGGGAGTAACATAGGCTACTTTTTTAACCGACTTTCAAAAAGGGAGTTGTGTTTTTCTATCTATGTACACCGAAATCTCCGAGATTTCTGAACCGATTTGCGTAATTTTTTTTTAATCGATTCCCACGAGTTCCCACAGGATTTCAGACCCTAAATCCACGCGGGCGAAGCTGCGGGCATCAGCTAGTAATATATAAACATAGGACTCATACGAGTAGGTACAGCACCTGCTGAGTGCTAGGTGCTGGGTCTATAAAATTGAGATATGCAGATGCGTAGCAGTAAAATTCTGTCTACAACGAAGACCAAAAATTATCTAGTTTACACTACGATATAATTTCTAAAATTCCAGGCCTACCAATGCTTGGATGAAAATTGGACTTGCGTCAGTATACTAACCACGCATAACGTTAGAATTTTGACGTTAACTATTTTAGTACTCTGGACATTTTACTTCTTTTTATGGAGCTCTTTATACATAAGAGTACATAATAGGCAACAATACTACGGCCTATTGAAAACGTTTTGCTTTATGGTTATCCTGGGATTTATAAATTGGTCGTTATCAAAGAACTTCAAAATTAAAACATTACTTACAATGAACTTGGCCGTTATTGGCGCTTCTAGTACTGGAATTATATTTATTGAATTGTTAAAATTCAATGTAAGTATGAATTTAAAGTAACTTTATGCTAATTAATTAAATAGGGCAAGGTACCTTCCTTAAATGTTTACGTAAAAATATTGTTAGCAATACTGATTTACACTAGGCCTTCACAATTGCTATGTTTTAAAATCAGGCAACTAAAAATCTTGATCAAAACTGTTTTGCCTTGCTAAAGGTGGGTCCACACATATGTGCACGCGCACGAACCGTGGACACAACACTCATCAATACTCTTGTTAGTTGATAGGTAGAGATATTTTTGTACTCAATCTAAAAAACTCACGAACATATGCACTCGTGAACACATCCACATTGTTCTTACGAGCGTCGAGTACCTACCTACACGGTTCGTGCACGTACGCAGGTGTGGATCAGGCACCATATTCTGTACTTCATAATATCAGCTATTTCTTATTTCTAACTCCCGACCCAAAAAGAGGGGTGTTATAAGTTTGACGTGTGTATCTGTGTATCTGTCTGTGGCTCCTGAACTAATGAACCGAGTTTAATTTAGTTTTTTTTTGTTTGAAAGATGGCTTGATCGAGAGTGTTCTTAGCTATAATCCAAGAAAATCGGTTCAGCCGTTTGAAAGTTATCAGCTCTTTTCTAGTTACTGTAACCTTCGCTTGTCGGGGGTGTTAAATTTTTTAAATTGTACACTTGTTTGCAGATTCCTGTTACTGACATCATTTCACCTATTGCCTTAGCAGCTAGCGTGATTGTACACGGATTTATCCTAAACTTAACGCCACGACTGTTCGCAATTAATATCCGAGCCACATTATTTGGATGTTGTTACTCTTGTGGGCACCTTGGTAGTATAATCTGCTGCCTAATCGTAATATTTCGTGCAGTGGATGAAGTTATATTGATGACCGTTGAGGCTGGACTGGCAGTGCTTCTAATTATTTTGTGTTGTGTGTTACCTGATGTAGATGGGAGAGAACTGCCAGACGTTTTAGAAGATATGGATTATTTTTCAGAGTATGTTATTTATTGATCCACTAGAAATATTAATATACCTTCCCTGATATATGTAAATACCTACCATAGATGGCATTATTGTATACTTAGTAGGTATTAAAATTTATTGCCAGTCAAGTAGGACGATTGGAAATCTATGGTAGATAAGTAGGTACCATTTAGATACATGCCAGCAGCTGATGAGTTAGCCATTTAATGGATCACTATTTGTAGTGTGGGTAATAAAATCAATACCAAACAAATTTTTAAGTTGTTCTGGCTAACCTACCTAACTACTTTTTTTTTGTTTTTTATTCCATTGCAAGTTTAACCTGGACTGCGATATCACCTGGCAGTAAGTGATGATGCGGTCTTAGATGGAATGGTATGGTATGGTTGTTTACGTACCCCGGACTCGCACAATAAGTCACCACTGCGGCAAGGAAGTCGTCAAACTTTACTTCGTTTCAAACTCAGCATCTCAATTTATGAACTACCTAGATTGTGGCGACTTCGTCCGCGCGTTATAATTTATAGCCTACTAGCTAATGCCCACGACTTCGTCTGCGTGGATTTAGGTTTTTCGAAATTCCGTGGAAACTCTTTGTTTTTCCGGGATAAAATGTAACCTATGTGCTAATCCAGGATATTACTTTCTCCTTTCTCCATTCCAAATTTCAGCCAAATCCGTCAAGTAGTTTTTGCGTGAAGGAGTAACAAACATACACACAAACTTTCGCCTAATATAACATTAGTGTGAAGTGTGATAGCACTCGAAGATGAGGTAGGTATATCATCTATCAGTGATACAATTTTCAGAATCTGATCATTAGGTAATTTAGAAGATTACCCCCTACATACAAACTCACAAATACCTCCTCATAATAATAGTTTACTCGTTTTCACTATTCTAGGTTAACGAAGCCTCTTCGATGGGCGTCTCAAAAGACCAGCTCTGCGTCACGTGAAGAAATTGAGATGAGAGTGTATTCCTTCGGGAGTGCAAAACACAACCCGTCAACCCACAGTGATTCGGATGATCGTCTCCCGGCCAAGAGAATAGGGTTTGCGTTGATTGGGAGTTTCCTTCAAAGACTACGAAATAGTGTACTATGTCAAGATTCAAATATTTAGAATTTATTTCTTTGTGTAAAATAAATATAGATTATTTATTTATACTATTTTTAGTAGGTACTTTCATTCTTGTTTAAAATTGATCACAGACTATATTTGATAGGCGTGTGTGACGTCAACATAAATTCAATTTTGCTCGATAAATTAAAAACTATTATGCTTAAAAATAAATAAAAATCTGTTTTAGAATGTACAAGTATAGCCCTTTCATATGATACCCCACTTGGTATCGTTATCTTACTTTGAAAATTGAAACACATTTTAATTTTTTTTAATGTAACCACAAATTCGCGGTTTTCGGATTTATTCCTTTACTTATGCTATAACACCTATTTACCTGCCAAATTTTATGATTCTAGGTCAACCGGAAGTACCCCATAGGTTTTCTTGACAGACTCGACGGACGGACGGACAGACAACAAAGTGATCCTATAAGGGTTCCGTTTTTCCTTTTAAGGTACGGAACCCTAAAAACAGCAAAATTGATTCTGTATCTCAATGACTACTTATTTACCTACCTACCAAAATACCAACTTATAACTGGAAGGTATATATTCTATGCCTACTCGTATAAAGTCATGGAGATCTATTAAAATTATATATTTGTAACGAGAAAAGAGGGTATGATCTACTTAGTTAAAAATAAAGACAAAGTTTAAAATAATGAGTCGCTATATTAATTTCCATTACAACAGTAGTAACTTAATTAGTAAATAATAAAATAGTTAAAACATAAGTACTACATGTTTAATGTAGAAACACTGACACAATTTTATTATCTTGGTCATTGCACCAGATCATGGAACATACCTAATTACATATATTGTGTACCTAAATTAGGTATCATTCTTCTCTTTGTTTGATATGGACATTGGACATTGATACAGTAGGTACATATTTAACATCATTAAGAAAAGTATCAAGAGTTAATAATACATAGTCAAATGTATTATTCTTACAATAATAATATTATGCAGTTAACAATTTACGCGCACTTTCTATATTAAATTTTTCTGTGATCTATGGATCCTTAGCAACGTTGTTATTGTCAAAATCATGCTCATTATTAATTAACCAATATTATACGCTTCCCACTAGGTAGACAAAACAGGGCATCAAAGAGTCGCAAGGAGCCGCTTGATTCAGGCGGCGCAAGACCTTGGTGTGTGGAAGTCCCTATAAGAGACGTTCTATAGTCTATAGTTTAGTGTGCGGATAAGCAGAGTTCACACACATTTCAGAACATTATGTAAAATTCTGAGCCATGCAGGTTTTCTCATGATTTTTTTAGGTTTTTAAACCTATTTTTTTTTTGCCCACTTTTATGTTCAGGACGCACCATGAAAGATTTTTCATGATTCCTCCCGAACAAAAGAACAGATGGACTGGACGAAACTAAGTACACTCCTTGTTTTTTTTACAACGAAACTTTAAAAATTCCATAGATTTTTTTGACAAATAACAATTTTGTAACTTTTATCGATAGCAGCTACCTACTGATACACTTAACACAGAAAACGGATAGTAATAATTATTGTAACTTTTTAGTGCGCCATTTTATAACTCTTGTACTCACATATTGCGTTTCAGTTTATGTACCTAGTAGGTATAAGATATAACAATTACGACTTCATGACTACCTATATTAAAACAAACATATTCAAATAAGTAATAAATTGTACAAAATACATATAACAAGTCAATTGAAATAAATACATAAAACGAATTACATACCTAGTAGGTACTAATCATCCGACCATTCTATATTTAAATTATATAGCTAGGGTATTTAACATAGTCATGTTTAGTAGGTAATTCGCCTTATATATTTTCCTTGATATAAAAATATTCAATACATAAGCACTCTATCTTAATTTAGAACATTAGATAATAAATAATTTATTGCAATAGGTAGGTATCTAAAATGTTAATTCAGTTTTAGTTCAAAAATATATAATATAAATTGTTATTTTGTAATTTACTTAAAAATAAATTGTGTATTTTATAAAATATTTAATAGAGTTTTTGGACGTAGGTACAATGATTGCATTAAGTTTGATTAAAATAACTGCAGTTAGTTTCAACAAAACATATTTTATTATCTTTTCTTTTCATAATGAAAAATATAATCTATGCACTCTACTCACTCTAACAATTTAAAAAATTTGAGCGGCTTAGGTACCTTATAAACGGAAATTACGGACTAAATACTGAAACGCATTTTAATATTATCTAAAGATATGTCTTTTTTTGACATTTTCCGTTTTCCCCGCCTGTTATTGACTCTTAGACTGCATCATCACCTACTATTTGGTGTGACTGTAGTCAAGCGCATGCCTATAGGTAGGTATAGTTAAAAAAATGTCTACACTAGAAATCTCAAAAAAAATATTCACTGAGCGATAGGGACGAAGTGTTTTGTGCTAAGTAAATTAGTACCTATATGAGGTTATATTTGTTACAAAAATCGTGCTCTATGAAGCCCGTGTGTCTTCAGTGTAGTACCTAATACTATATAATATTATTTATCAGAGGTAGTTCGTTTCAGTATTCGGCCGTTATTTTATAAACTTGGTAGGTATGTAAAAGGTAAAGAACTACGAGTATTAGATAATAAGTTACGGATATTATGCCTCTTTTATTACAATTTTGAAGCTTCTGTTGACGCTACGAGTGTGTAATATAATAAATATATCTAATAGATATTTAATTGACACGGAATTTGTATTTTGAAGCAATTATAGTTTCATGCGTAAGATAAACTACTAATTAACGTAATCCATACTGCATAATATATTCAGTATTCACTGTATATTATAAATACGAAAGTGCCACGGTCTAAATGGTTAACCGATTTTGACGGAATCTGGTACAGAACTAGCTTGCATCCCAGGAAGGACAATGTTACTTTTTATCCTGGAAAATCAGAGTCCCCGCGGGATTTATAAAATCTAAATCCACGCGAAGTCGCGGGCATCACCGATTTAAAACAGATAGGTTGCATCTCTGAAGCGAATATAAAAAATCAAAGAGTTCCCACGGGATTTTTGAAAAAATCACAACTTAACCGGGCGAATTCGCGGATAAAATCTAATACCTACTTTATTACATAATTGACTAAAACTATTGATCTGATTGTAGTTTCCACCGCAACGTGAAAACGAACTTGTAACATGACTCATAAAAGTTCTGCATTGTATCAACAAGTCATATCACAATACAATTAGTTAATTAAATGTGTAATATGATAGTACCTATTTGGTTTGGACTCACAGCCCTTACATTACAAATTGTCGTGTTAAATATCATTGATATCGCACATTTTATTCAGTCAAAGTTCCATTGGGCTAAAGACCTAAAAAGTAAATACTTTTTCCATACTAGCACCAAAGAGAGAAGCGGAGAAGACATGCTTAAATCACTCTTAAAGATCAAAAGAAAATATTAAATTAAGCTAGATTTAAATTACTTTTAGTATTGAGTTATTGACACAAAATAATACATATAGTGAGGCTGTGCTTGATATAACAGTTAAATGAAAATAAACATAAATGACAAGGTTTAAGTTCAAGCCTCAGTGTTTTGTATAATATCACCTAATAACACCTATGTGTTTCATCTTAATTTTCAGAGAAAACATACATTCAATTATTTTCAGATTACTAGTAATATAAAAATTCTATCTACTTAACTGTTAATAGGATGTATACTTAACTATTAATATGATCTAAGTTAGTAAATATTTGTTATATCAACAAAAAAAAGTGTGTAAATAACACCAGACCAACAATGTCTATGTGTGTTATGTACCTACACACATACAAACTACTAATCAAATTAAAATGTATGAATCTAAACCTAAAGTATTTACAAGAAAAAAAATATGCGGATATAATTAAAAATATTGGCATTGGGTTGACCTAATTTACAAAACTATTGTGGATCTTTTATACATATGCATATGCAATATGCATATTGAGAAAAATAAGTAAATAATTCACTGTCCGCTTACAATTAGTACTGTTAAAAAGTATGCAAAAGCAATAATATTTTAAACATATTATACTTACTTATAGGTAGGTTCTGTTACAATTTTTAAAATTTAAATGAATAAAAAACTAATTAAATATTAGGAACTTTAAAAGGTAACAACTTATTTCAATAACAGAGATTTGTATAAAGTAAATGCTAAATACTTAGGTTTTTTTTTATACATAATAGAGAACAATATAGTATTAATAAAATGCATTAAAATATAAGTGGTATAGTTGAGCTAGTCACAATCTAGACTTAACATCGCATTCGCAAGGCAAGTATTAAGCCGAAAACACATTGACTGTGTTGTTGTGTGTTGCAAGTTGCAACGCAATCGAAGCGCGCCTGGCTATTGGTCACACTTCAAATAAAATATATGATTCCAAAGTCTGATCACCTTCCATCCAGACACAAAACAACACAATCATGTGTTTGCACCATCTTCCTATCTAATCACAGTACCCGGCAGGAAATATTGTACATCGACCTTTAGAAAGAGATAGCGGTTTCGTAGAGCGTGGTCTCTGTCAACGACAGACAAAAACGACACATAGGTATGAGTGAAAGAGACAACGCTCTACAAAGCTGAAATCCTTTTCTAAAGGTCGATGTATAATATTTCCTGCCGGCTACTGTATAATATTATAGCATGAGCTATAAGGTAAGTTACATTTGAAGCGCGCTCCAAGATTTACATACAAATCTTTTTGAACCAGAATAACTTTGAAACAACATTTTTCTAGGAGAATCTGATATACCACAGATACATTTATTACATGTCCACAAAATTTTATATAGTTTGATTGGCTATAATATTGAAAGAACTAGTAATCAAATTTCGTTCGGAGCGCGCTCCGCATATATATGTACTCCTCTTGAAAAGCACACATCGATTCGCCTCAGGATACACCAATATGGTTCGTACTTCATACGGTAGTACAGAAGGAATGTAACGAAAGTAACAGGGAAATTTCAATAATTTGACAAAGTATTCAGATTCAGCTCGTCGGAAAATTAAGGGGTATGATTTGTAAATGCTAGATCTTGCCGAATCTGGACTAAGTTTAATATGAGACATCTACGGGTTTTTTTTTTTTTTTGCGTGGCGTGTCTGCTATAAAATTTATCGTATTATGACAGCAACGATTATACTTTCAATAAAATCATGAAATTTTTGCTTCATTAAAAATAGTTCGCAAAAATAAAATTAGTAACACACACACAACACGTGTGTGTTTGTGTGTGTGTGTGTCACATACATACACACACACACACAAACAACCTGGAACATTTTATACATTAGTTCACGCTAAACTTTAGTGTGAACTAGTGTATAAACATTTAATTCACACTAAAGTTTAGTTTGAACTAAATGTTCTAAGATTTTATGTCAATCCCTAAACTCAGCATGTTTATGTAAACATAACATAAGTTATCGTTAAACATAACATAAATCATTATACAACTGTCATAAATCATTATAACGAGGCATTTAACTGTCGATAACAGCAGAGTTGATTGTACTCATTGTCTTTAAAAGTATCATAAGTAAATAGTAGCTATAAGAGTAGATACTATGTGTTTACGTTACTTATTGAATTAGCTAACGTCATATTTATACAGTACCTACAATATAGATAAACTCTTTGGTTAACTATAGTAAATATACTCCAGTTATAGTATAATTTAATAAAACTTCGTAATATCTAATCATTTAAAAAATATCAAGCACCTATGAAGTACATATAATTGCAAACAATTGCACTTGCAATGCAAATACAAATAATTGCATAATCTATGGTGTAAATAATTATGAGATTTACATAAAATTGGGGGCTGATTTGGCGGTCTATTGTATTTACATATTCATATACATATTGTACAATGTACATAAATCAAAATTAATCTCTTAATTTGTATTAGGTAATATTTAATTGGATTAGTATTTTCGCTTGAATCGAATTAAGCTGCAGACATAAATATTATTGTGTAGCCCCTCTTCATTATAAAATGAGTGACACCTTCTACAACACGAAGCAACACAATAATATGTTTGAACCTTTAAATGGAAAATCTGGAACTGGGAACCAAGTCACTGGATTTAAATGATAAAAATGAGTTAGTTTAAAAATGATTTTTTAAAAGACTACAACTGGAACAATTCTAATTATTGTTATTAATTATAAATTAATTATTATAGAACCATTCCACCGTGTCTTTTCCATCTTACTTTTTCATCTTTGGTGCCACAGGCAAAAGATTTTGTAGCTGTCAAGGTTCGGTGGTAGGGACTGCATCGAAATTATTTGTTAGTTTACTTTAATATTATTAATAATAATTTAAAGTAATAAATGAATCTCACTTCATAGTCCAAAGCGCCAAATCAGCCCTCATCATAACAAGTTAAATGTTAAGGCACTTGTCCTATCAATTCTTAAAATGTGATTGTAATATCTTTTTACAATAATATGTCGACATTCACTAATTCTTACTTTCGATAAAGGCCTAAACAGACAGAAAGCGCGACGGAAAATGCACAGCAGGACGTCAGACGGACGCCTGTACGATACAAGTAAATGTATAAGCACGTCACACCTCAGAGTATATTTTAGCACTTCCAGGTACAAGAGGATCACTGCGCACAGATCTTCAAATAAATAACGACTTGCGATGCAATAAAGTACCATTTATTATTCAGCTGGCAGTGCCGCGCTGCGGCCTAAAATATAGTAAATGCCTCTCTTTCTATCGCGTTAGCTTTCATCTCTTGTCTCTTTCTTTTATTTGATAGCAACCACACCAGTTGACAGTGCCGTCGAAAGAGTGCGCCGCAGTAGGTGTATTTCTCGGGTCACGTGATCAAATAAGCCTGGCCTGGTTACACTGCAGTGCGCGACGGCAGCAGCAAAAACGCTTCTCAATCTGAAGGCCCTCATACTCTTTGTTGTATAAACGAATTCCATCTCGTTGTGTGTCTTCTTGAGTCTAAGCCTTAACTCTTGAGGAATGAGGACGTTGTCCACTAATCAAGGTAGAGTCCTCTCTATTGTCTACACTAAACTGTCCAGACATCAATTTAGTTTATCGTAAACGTGAAAACCTGTAATAAAAAAAGCGGTTTAGAATACACAGGCAATAGCATAGTTTGTAGTTTCGTTTAATCTAAGTAGTAAATCTGTAATATGTCTATTGTCTCTGGAACAATCCTATTATTTAGAAATTCTCATCCTGCCTGTAAGTACCAATACAGAGTGTAACCAGAACGCTAGCAAAAACTTAACGTTACTGTTAACTACCTTTACACAATCCAATGCCAATAACAATTTCCCTAATCTTGTAGTTTTAGTGATTTAGTATTTTTCAAACCCGCATTGTATAGCGTGCAAAACTCGGGTCACTGGTCCGCCTACGACGCGGCGTTGATTTCGAATGTCCTATTTACGGAACGTTCGATAACCTCTAGCGTCAGTCCGATGTTTTATTTACAATATAAGTATTTATTAATTTTTGTTAATTTTTTTGTATTATTAATTTTTTGTAGTTTTTTATGGTATCTTATCAGTAATCCTCAGTAAGTAACTGTTCGTCCGTACGTCGTCTTTGCTAGCATTCTAGTTACACCCTGTATATTCAGTGCCTATACTTAAGCCGCGGCCCGCCCCCGCGCTGGCCTCCTATATTATGTATATCATGCTTAGTGTCCATAAAGTAATAATATTATGTATTAAAAATATATCAAAATAACAATAGATAAGTGTGAGATACGCTTAGCGCGTGCGCGCTCTGGTCCATTGATAACAATGATTACAATATTATCAGCGAAAAGGCTATTGTTGTAGTTTTAATTAAGTTAAGTATATTTTTTACAATGTTGTTATCTTTACTGTGTAATTTTATGAAGAAATAAACAAGTTACCGGATTTTGATGACCTATTGTAAAAATATAAAACAATGTGATTTTTTTTAATTTTTCAGACTTTAACTTGCTTGAAATTCATTATAATATTAAATAACCTAATACTGAAGCTTCAGCGTCGGTCGAACTAAGGCAAGCCCGCGTAGATTCAGGACGCAAATAAACGCAAATGGCAAATTCATGTATCTTACCCTCGAAAAATTGAACACGATAACACAGTTGACGCAATAGGCGCGAATCGCTTTCCATACCCCGCATGGGATTCGTCTTAGGTTGACCAAAGCTTCATTTTAAAAATATAGTTATATTTAAACAATGCTTACCGATTTTATTAAAATTCACTTGTTCTTCTTAAACTTTGAAACCTCGTCGAGAACATCAATGTTGCTCCTACAATAGGGGAGATTCCAGCCAGCATGAATGGCAACGTATAAGACTGTGTTTCTTTGTAAATGAGAGCCGCTAGCGGCGGACCCATCGAAAGGGGCAAAGCGGCCAGTCCTAGCATACAACCAATACTTTGTGCAGCATACGCACTGCCGCAAAACTGGATGGCGATCGGGCCGATCAATGCTATAAATGCACCATCAAAAATGCCCATAGCTAAAGATACGCAGACCAATAGAGGAAAGGACCTAACAAACGGCAATATCATTGTAAGAGTCCCAATTATGAAAAAAGATATCTGTTGTAACATAATCCTATTGACTCCCTTCTTGTCAGCTAAGAAACCGAAAAATAATCTTCCTATACCAGAGGTAACCGCTATACACTGCAGCGGCAAATTCTCATGAACATTCTTAAAATTGCTATCGATAAACTTTTTTATGTGAACGTAAGGAACAAAATAACCGAATAGAGCTATGGGCATAGATAAGGCCCACAATTTGTAACTTCTATTCCTCCAAATTCTACCATCAAAAATAGTGTTGATGATGGCTCCGAAACCCTGTTCCCTAATCGGTTTCTCTGTGACCACGACAGATATAGGCTTGAATAGCAAACCGCAAAGAGATACACCGACTGTCAAAACTGCTAGTACTCTAAACAATCCTGGTAACCCATAATTCTCTATCATATATTCCATTAACGGTGGCATCGCTACCGTGAAAATTGAGCTACCGATTGTAACAATGCCATTGACTAGTCCTAAATACTTTTTGAAATAGTGGCCAAGGATGGCCAAAGACGGAGTGTAGGCGAGAGATGCACCCACACCGTACATGACTCCATAGGTGAAACAAAGGCCATCTACGTAATCGACAATGAAGGAGGATATTAGTAAGCCAACCACGGCAATGGCGCCTCCCAATACAGCAGTGCACCGTAGGCCCATGAGGCTTGTCAGCACGCCCGACACCGGCGACAGGAGGAAGGTCGTCCCCATCGTCAGCGCGCCCACCAGAGCTGGAACAGAAAACATCTCGCTCAATACAACTACATCACATTTTCATATGCATGAGGCACATAATATCAGTATTTGAGGCGAAATAAAAGAACTGAACTAGGGGTGGCGCTTCCAAAGTTAATGACTGAACTTCATCTTGAACCGTTATAATGCCATATTTTTGACAATTCATAAAAGTGAACTTTAGTAATTCATCTGGTTATAACAAGGACAGCGCTATATGTAAATCGAGCGGGACAAGGACGTCTTTACTAAGCGTACTATTGTTGCATTACGAGAAGAGTGAGTGCCGCTTCTTTACTTGGTCATAGTTTGAATTCTTTGATGTCACTGAATTAGAAATGTGATGATCAGGGGGCACGGCAGTGCCCCCGCCAAGACGAGCCAAACGGCGGCCGGGGCGCTACGTACCTTTTTCTCGAAGTGTTTCGCCGTATTTTCGACCCGTCATAACTTCGGTCTGGAAGACGCTAGAAAGCAGAAATTTTCAGTATAAGGTATCCTTAGCAAATTTACCAAATATACCAAGTATCAAATATCTAGCTTTTATGGTTACAGATTTATTGATACCTAAAATACGCCGATTTCGTCCCTCACTGATGATCATCAAAACCTCTACTCAAAACCTCTAAGGTACTTCCCGAAGTCCTAGAAGACTGAAATTTGGTATGTAGACTAGAAATTGACTACAAACTACAGGAAAATTAAGAAATTGGAAATGCCCCCCTCTACGTCTCTTATGGGTGAAGCAAATCAGTAAATTCTGTCGCTAGAATGCTGATATTTTCAGGATAAGATTTCCTGGGCAGATTTATTAAACGCATTGAGTATCAATTGTCTAGCCTTTATAGTTTCAGATTTATTGACAGTCAAAACTTCTAGTCTGTAATTCTAGGGTACTTCCCGAAGTCCTAGAAGACTGAAATTTGGTGTGTACACTAGAAATTGCATACAAACTACAGGAAAATTAAGAAATTCGAAATTTTCCCCCTCCACTCCCACGTATGGGGGAAGCAAATTATTTGTAAAGTCTATCGCTAGAATGCTGATATTTTCAGAATAATATGTCCTTGACAGACTTATCAAACGTACCAAGTATCAATTGTCTACCTGTTATGGTTTCAGATTTATTGCCATTCAAAACCCCTCTAGTCAAAAGTTCTAAAGTACTTCCCTAAGTCCTAGAAGACTGAAATTTGGTATGTAGGCTAGGGATTTCATTCAAACAACAGGAAAATAAACTTTTCCCAGTCTGTACATTTAAAAAATGTGTTTCCTGAACAGTCCTAAAAGACTGAAATCTGATATATGTATCTGCTTTAAAATTGAGTTGCAAGATTCCACCCAAAAAAACATAGTTACATACATTGCAAGTGGAATAAAAGCTTTTAAAAAAAGAGGTAACAATAGAGAGTGGGCCATGAAAATGATGTAGGTACCTACAAAAAATAGATCCAAAAAAAAAATCTAGGGCACCTGCCAAAAAGAAATGAAATCCCACCAAAAACATTTCATGTAAAATGTTGCCAAGACTCACAAGTTCATAATGCTTTCACTGTTAAAAAGTTATGAGATCTCTAGTAGAGCCAAGCCCCTAGCTGAGCTTAGAATTGTGCTGGCCATGGGACCTATCCCAAGTCCAAAGTATATAGCTCTTAAATGCTCTTGAGTATATCTCATTTATAACAATAAAGAACAAATAACTCTACTTACAAGCTCTGATTTTACAAACCCTAAATCTTGGTTAAAAAAGTACGGCTTGGCCGTTTAATGTTCGTGAAACTATTACATGACATAACATATTATATTAAGGTCATAAGGAATAGTTTGTTCGACAATTACTAATTTTTATTATACCTACTTCATGATTGTCGCACAAGCTATTCCGGGCTTAAATGTCATATCAGATAAAAGTACCACGAACATTAAACGGCCAAGCCGTCCTTTTTTAACCAAGATTTAGGGTTTGTAAAATCAGAGCTTGTAAGTAGAGTTATTTGTTCTTTATTGTTATAAATGTGATATACTCAAGAGCATTTAAGAGCTATATACTTTGGACTTGGGATAGGTCCCATGGGCAGCGCAATTCTAAGCTCAGCTAGGGGCTTGGCTCTACTAGAGATCTCATAACTTTTTAACAGTGAAAGCATTATGAACTTGTGAGTCTTGGCAACATTTTACATGAAATGTTTTTGGTGGGATTTACTTTACAGTGTGAAGAAGAAAGAAACTTGCATGCCACTTTTTTTGTTCTATTAACTATGTACGAGTAGTTACTAAAAATAATACAAACAAACTGATAGATTTCCATAACTATTATGTAATCTGTGAAGTTGCATGCAGTTCTCTCCCGTAATGTGTCTTGAGTCTTATAGTCATGCAATATTCTTTCAAACTATTATAAACACGACTCAATTTAAAATGGTTGTGTGACCAATTAGAAATCTGCCTACTGGTTTCATTTTATCGAAGTCATAAGTAGGTATATCTACCTACCTATACAACCAGTCATAAATGGTCTACCTAGACGGATCACTAATACACATTTTATGTAACGGGTGTTAAGATGCTATAGGACTTACTCATAAGTTACGAAACTAAATTACTAGAGTACATAGTTGCTTTTTCCTTACAAATCGCAGAAAGCTTTTCAGAGAAACGCGTGAGCGATGCGATTTGCCCGGCGCTTTGGACCTTCTGGAGCTTTTCTGGAGTTAGATTTCTTACTCGTATAATGATTTACCTAATTTTCAGTTCGCGGTAACAAAGTCTTAGTGCGCCTCTTACGCATTTCAGCGAGAAGCAGCATGTTTACCTTTTTAAACCTTCTCTTCTCCATTTCTTAAAGGTGCATGAAACGGGTCTGCCCACGAAATTCAAATTTAATTTGGTTTTTCGCAATTTGTAAACTAATACGACAAAGTAGGCTTATGGCATTCTAACTCCGACAATGGCAGTATCATCTTCACAGGATTACATAAAAATCTTTACTTGAAAGTGTTCAGTTTAAGAAATTAGTCAAAATAATGAGTTTGACATGAGTTAGTTACTAGCAAATTAGGCAATACTATAGCTAATTTCTTAAACTGGACCCTTTCAAGTAAAGAGTTTTATATAAACCGGTGAGGATGTTACTGCAATTTGCATTGGCGCAATTAAAGTGGCATAAGCCTACTTTGTCGTATTATTTTAAAAATTGCGAAAAACCAAATTAAATTTGAATTTCGCGGGCAGATCCGTCGCATGCACCTTAAGGAAAAACGGACGTGAGAAACTATCTACAGGCCACACGGCACTAATGTATGTCTTGAAATTGGTAGAAGGTGGTGGAAGGATGTTAGAGGAAGCCTTTGCCAAAAATGCACAGTCAGTGACTAAAAGAGTTTCTTTAGCAACGAAAATCTAATGAATTATAAGAAGTGTCCAGGATGGTGACTGCTATTCGTATATTAACTGTGGTCTGAGTAACCTGCACTAAATTAAATTAATCGTGTATATGGCGCCACACAAATTAATTAGGAAGGTCAAAATGAGTAAGTGCGGTATGCACTGATAATAGCTTGGATTTATTTTGAATGAAAATGTAACAAAGAGACAAACACACTTTTGAATTTATAATATTAGTATGTCTATGTATGTATAATTTGACAATAATACGTTTATAGCTGCTCATGAATACCTAATCATAAAAATATTAAATCAGAAAAACTTTAGTTAGGTAGTAATGCTTAGGTATAGTAGGTACCTATATAGAGGGAATCAATCCTGGAGGAACTTCAAATCAGGCACTATAATAGATTCTTAGATAAGCTTAGATAATTTGATTTTTTTTAATGTTTCATAGGTATCTATACCTACTTAGCTACTCGAGATCTGGTATGAATAAAACCAATGATTGCAATTCTCAGAGTTTGGAGGAAAAGCTAAACTGTAAATTGTTTCCTCTTTAGAGTTCGTCCATTAAATCATTACCTACTACTTATTATCTAGCGTAATAGTAGTGAAGCCGACCGCAGACCTACTATGATAGACTTTTGTCAACTATGTCCGAATTCCGGAAGTCAAGGACTTTTTGTAGTTTCTAGCCTTAAAAAGCCTGTCAAGTGCGAGTAGGACTCACAAACAAAGGGTTCCGTACCATCATACAAGATATAACACTGTAATATGCACCTATTTTTTATTACAGAATATTATCAACCGGCATACAAAAATAGTTGTCCTGGCTCGTTCGAAGTACAATCTAAAGCCTTGGATAACCCATGGTCTACTTAAGTGCATGAGACACCGTGACAAGTTACACATGCAGTATAGAGCAGATATAGAAAATGAAATATTAAAAATTACATACAAGAGATATCGTAACTTTTGTAACAACCTTCTACGGAAACTCAAACATGAATACGAAAAAAAACAACTAGAGGAAAGCTACAAGAATTCCAAAAAACTTTGGAAAACAATAAAGGACATATGCCATCTTAATAATTCTTGCCCTAAAGTAGACGAACTACTTGGAATCAACCAACAGGCGCAATCTTTAAATTCATGTAATAGCTATTTTTCGACATTAGGTCAAAATCTAGCAAACCATATTCTATACAACATCGGCGAAACTGAAGAATCGATAGCAGCTAACGTAAAATTAAGTCGTTCTACACGTAATTCCTTTTTTATGAAACCAACGGACCATTACGAAGTGGAAGCACTTATTATGCAACTCCAGAAGGGGAAGTCTTCAGGAATTGACGAAATAGACAACGAACTTATCAAACAAATAGGAAAAGAAATACTTCAACCACTAACTGCTATGTTTAATTTAAGCCTGAGTACAGGAGTATTTCCCGATCAGTGGAAAATAGCTGTGATAAGTCCGATATATAAAGCAGGTCCGAAAGACAAGCCCGAAAACTACCGTCCCATATCCTTACTTGGAACCTTTTCTAAGTTGCTGGAAAAAATAGTTAATAGGAGACTTGTGTCTTATCTAGAGACTCATAACATTTTATCGGAGAGGCAATTTGGCTTCAGACAAAATAAATCAGCGGAAGACGCAGTCTACCTTCTGACATCTATAGTGTCAACCCACCTGAATCAGCAGAAAGGTTGTATAGGTCTATTTCTAGACCTTGCTAAGGCCTTTGACACCGTCTCCACTGCGGTACTACTTAGGAAACTTGAATGCACTGGTATCAGAGGCACACCACTTCAGTGGTTCAGAAGTTATTTGTCCAATAGAAAGCAGTGTACGAAAGTGTCAAATATGAAAAGTTACATGCTGAATATTAATTTTGGTGTTCCACAAGGTAGCATAATTGGACCAACTCTATTTATATTATACGTAAATGACATACATAACTTACCACTCAAAAACGCTGACATCATTTGTTATGCCGATGACACGGCCCTAATATTCCATGGCCTGACGTGGGAGGAAACATACCAAAATGCTCAACAGGGAATCTCAGTGCTATCAAAATGGCTCAATAGCAATTTGCTGACGTTGAACACAGCCAAAACAAAATACCTTTGCTTTCACAAAACTGCTATATCCGCTCCAAACAAAACCTATGGCCTTAAGATTCACAGGTGCGGCATGATAAGTGCAAATGCGTCTATAAAGCCTCAATGCAATTGTGAAGAAATCGGCATGGTCAATGACATTAAGTATCTTGGGATCCAAGTGGATCACAACCTCTCTTTTAAATCCCACGTCGCTTCACTCTCAGGACGAGTGCGAAAAGTTACTGGTATAATGAAAAAATTACGTGACGTAGCGAACATTGCAACATTGAAATTAATATATTTATCATTATGTCAGTCTTTACTCAATTATTGCATTCTGTCCTGGGGAAGTGCAGCTAAGACAATTTTAATAGAATTAGAGAGAGCGCAACGTTCAGTCTTAAAAGTAATGCTAAAAAAACCTTTCAGGTACTCCACTACTTTACTTTATAAAGACAGTGGAGTGCTATCTGTCCGCCAACTTTTCATACTAAAAACAGCAATACTAAGACACAAACAGCTACTCCAATCACCAAATATAGACAAAATTTTCAGAAAAAGAATAGTTAAAGTCAATCTCCCAGTCGCAAAAACAGCTTTTGCTAAACGTTTTACACCTTTTATTGAAGCTAAAATTTACAACTTTATTGCAAAATCTTGTAACCTCAAACACCTCACAATAAAACAGACAACTGACACTATCACAAACCTATTAAAAACATTTACATATAACGAATCAGAACAAATATTTACCGCAAATATGTAATAGAACATTTTATGAAAATATTTATGTTTTATAACCAAGCTTAAATAATATGTAACATGTAGTAACAAATATATATATATATATATATATATATATATTTATTTATTTATTTATTTATTACACCTACCTCATTATATATATTTGTAATTTCGTATCTAAAATAATATATAAAATTATATAACTTATAAGGTAAACTTATAAAATATTATGTACGCAAAAGGAACTCTCCTAGTCCTCAGTGAAATCTTCTAGGAAGTCTTACACGGTCCCCACAATACAGGTTACCTAGTGTGGAGACCACAAGCAAACGACATTGTTAAAACTGTTTGAAAATAAAGATATTTTATTATTTATTATTATTATTATTTAATATGCATTAAAGTATATTGCGGCAATACACACAATACATAGGTAGGTACTATGAAATTTTCAACTCTCTACATATCTTCATGAGATACCACAAGCTGACAAACAGACAGATGGACTAAGTAGGGGACTACTTAGTAATAGGATGAAAATAGCATTGGCATTTTGCACTCTTCGGGAACGGAACCCTAAAAACTGCACAGGCTCGTTGATAAGTGGAGCACAATATACCTCCGTAATCTAATCAGGCCACTTCAGCCACGAGTTATCGTCTTTGTATCATTAAATTGCAGCTTATCGAAGCAAGATATTTGAATTGGATCACCAGATTTTACCCCATCTTAGAGATTGTTAATAAAATAATCTGATTTATAAAACGCGAACCTTTTCAATTCATCATCATCAGCCTGTGGACATCCACTGTTGGACATAGGCCTTCCCTAAAGAGCGCTACCACACCCGGACCCCGGTCCTCAGCCTTCCTCATCCAGCCACTTCGTTTATATCGTCGGTCCATCGTGCTGGAGGGCGTCCCACGCTAAAACGCGGTCTCCACTCAAGGACTTTCCGGCTCCAACGGCCATCGGCTCTACACAGGCATGGCCTGCCCACTGCCACTTCAGCTTGCTAATAGTTTGGGCTATGTCAGTGACCTTGGTTCTCCTGCGGATCTCCTCATTTCGGATCTCATCCCTCAGGCAAACTCCTAACATAGCGATCTCCATAGCTCACTGAGCAACTTTGAATTTGTGAACAAGGCCGTTTGTCAGGGTCCACGTTTCTGAACCATAGGTGAGGACGGGAAGGACACACTGGTTAAAGACTTGTTTTCAGGCATTGAGGAATTTTTATTTCAATTACTTAGTTAATATTTAGTTATTTAGGTAGAGTCTATGTAAGATATTAGTACCTATATAGGTATTAATAAGTAAAAAACTAAAAACAAAATCGCACTCCGCGTAACTACAAGTTATCTTTGAACTTTTTAGGAGGACTTCAATGCAGTTTTGTGCGAGGTATGTATCTAAGTACCTAGCTACACACATTCACAAAAATAAGCCACCCTTGCGATGCTATGGCGAGTCAGGCAATAGATAAGTAAGATGTTGTTCGACACGCTACGAATGGCAATGGCAATGATTTTGCGTCGAAATTATCAAATGAAAACAATCAGCGCACTATCTTGTCGCGCTATTTTGACGCCACTAAGGTGTCTGTTTAGACGGACCACAATACACGACCACACCGTAGCGTCAAAAATGTCGTAGGTTAAATGCGTTTAAATTGTCGGCTTTTTGCGAGCAAGTATCGTAGAGTGGCGTTTGTGATCGTGATAATGGCATTATTGATCAGTGATCACACATTAGTGACAAATTGTGGTACATATGAATGGAACTATGCGCTTTTGCAAAAAAAAACAAAGTGCCCCGCGACAAAAATGTCGACGTAAACGTCGGGGTAAAAATACCCCTGTATGATTGTGGTATGTCTAAAATGACCATAACAGACAACAAAAAGGCCACTTGTGCGTTAATGACTGGCGCCAGTGAAACAAGTGTCCGTATAAAGGCTGAAATAAACAGAACGCGTTACAGAAGCGCGGTGCTATGGAGACTACAAGCTACATGACAGGATGTTCCACTAAATGCGCGCGTACGCTTGTACGATTTCTAATGCGTAACGCAGACGGAGTATAGTGGCGCCAACAACTGGGCTCCTTTTTTCATCAAGTTAAATTCAGCTTTTTTGCTTTGACATACTTACGCTTTTACGGCCTAAATATTTAGTTATTAGGGTTCCATACCTTAAAAGCAAAAAAGGAACCCTTATAGGATCACTTCATTGTCTGTTTGTCTGTCCGTCTGTCGTGTTTGTCAAGAAAACCTATAGGAAACTTCCCGTTGACCTAGAATCTTGAAATTCGGCAGGCACAAGTAAACGAAAAAATCCAAAAACCGTGACTTAAAATGTGTTCATGAACAAATAATAAAAATAGTATTTTCAATCATTTTCAAAGTAAGATACCTAACTATACCAAATGGGGTATCATATGAAAGGGCTTTAAGGTACATTCTTAAACAGATTTTTAACTATTTTTATGCATAACAGTTTTTGATTTATCTGCAAAATGTAGAAAAAAATATTTGAAGAAACATTCTTTGTGTTTTATTGTATAGAGAGCGATATACAGAGATAGATGCATGTAGGTCTAGCCTTTCACTTTTCTAATGCTAATGAATTTAATACAGATTGTTGTATGTACGCTCTAATGAGGTTTGTAAAGTCAATAATACCTTGAAATTCGTTACATGCAATCTGAAACTATATTGCATCATTTTCATACCTATGAACTGTTTAATATGCTTTGTTTGCATCACTGTAAGATTGCATCATGCATTAGATATTCTACATAGAGAAATATGTTAAAACATAGCTTTACATATACTTCACTAATCTATATAATCTACAATCTATATTCAAATTATGTGCCTGCAGCTTTCTGCACGAGGTCAGTAGTAACTAACATATAATTACCTATCTGAGATTTAAACAATAATTATTTAAATCTGACTACCTATACACAGCAGGCTTTAGAAATGGGAAAGTTGGCATCAAAAGCGCCTGTCTTTTTTAGTGATATAGTATAAGCAACAAATTAACACCTAAATATAATTTCATAGATAGGGGTTGATTTAAGACCTAGTTTAAAACTTTTCAGTATAATTTGGTCAGTTGTCTAAACTTTAGACTTTAGACTCTAAAGCATGCTATTAACACATGTGGTTGGAGCTTCCACTATTGCTTTCAATTGGTCATAATTGACTAAAGTCTCTGGCTATCCATGTGGCTAGTTTGAAAACTCTAGAACCAAAACTGTGTGCATGTCTCATCAATTCCCATGGTTTCACCAAAGCCTACTGGAATCTGGATACTAACTGGTGTCAGATAACAACAAGCTCTTACTTAGTTTTGCCCTGGGGTAATTTAAATTGCAGCTTTTTTTTTTCAAAAGCACTAGACAGGTCTGCCTGCAAAATTAAAATTTAATTTGGTTTTTCGCAATTTGTAAACTAATATGACAAAGTGATATGTGTAGTGTAAACTAATAGTATTATCTCCACAGGTTTATATAAAATCTTTACTTGAAAGTTTCCAGTTAAAGAAATTAATCAGAGTATATACTATTTTGTGAGTTACTCACATAAAACTTATTATTTTGACTGTAACAGTTCCTTAATTAAAAATAAATATAAGTAAACTTAAGTTGCTTATTTTACTTAAGCTAATTACCTTAATGTAATGACATGTGAAATATTGTAAACATAAAATAATTATAATTGTTATTGCACTTACCAGCCCTGCTTCCGGCATTTGATACGTTTTCAGCTTCAAGCTTCTTTTGAAGAACTATATAAATAACACTGTAGGAGTTTATAATACCGAAAACTAGACCATTAGTTAAAAATGAGCCTAATATTATCATGTAAGCTCTGAAACCGCCGTCGGGTGGTTCCCTATAAGTGGCCCTAGATGATTCTTCTCCGAGGATAGCTTGACCATTAGTTTCTTTCGAAATATTTTCGTTAGTTTTTGGCAATAAATCTTTATTTTCCAATGGTAAAGAATCCATTCTCAATTCTTTATATTGCAGTATATCACTTAGTTCATAAATGTCGTACTCTTTCTGTTAGAAATGCTAAAATATTTAAGGCACATGGCCTTCCGAAAAATGCATGAAAATAATTATATTTTTAAGCAAAATAAAGTCACTATACAGAATTTTATCTTTGTTTAACTAACGCATACTTTGGAATTGACCTGCACATTTTATTTTTGTTATTTAACAAAATTTTCTTGGACTTCTTAAAGTTCGTTTAATTACGACACGAGTTTCAATTAATTTCAACCATTCAAAATAAAACCTAAGCAATGCTAACCAATATTTTTAATTCCACTTGTATTTTGACTTTGACAAGTCAGTAGTCAGTGACAAATTGACTTTAGCATGACATTTTGACATTACATTATTATTTTAGTCTATACACGATCAGGTAAAGTTCGCTTACACGCTCCGATTTACAATAGTGTGCAAGCCGACACGTGTCGCCTTAAAGCCAAGATTCAAATTACGTGTCGCTGTTGCGGATCGCGGTCGCATAATCGTCTATCAAACAAACAGTTCAACTTCTGTCGTACCTATATCGACTGAGACCTAACAACGTGTCCAATCTCAAATTTTTGACGATTCTTAAGTAGGTATTACCTCAGAATATATAGGTACAGAAGAGTCACTCCGCCAAATCGTTTAAATAAATCCCACAGCGCTAATTATACCTACCGCTGTACATATTTACCTAGGTGGACAGATGACATCAGACGAGTCGCTTGGAGCCGCTGGATTCAGGCGGTGCAAGACCGTGGGTATGTGGATACCGATGTTCAGCAGTGGACGTCTATGGGTTGATAACGATGATGATGATATTCACCTAGAAGTTTCCTCTCCTATCTCTCTATCTATCTAACTTTTACTCGTATCCTTTCTGACTATGTTAGGTATGTAGACTTTTTAAGAACTAGCTTATCCTTAGCGTTTGAATTTTCAAATATCCTTTCTTAAAGTAAATGCGACGCAGCGCGTGACCTTAATATAAATATCGAACTAACTGGCCGACACCCGACATCCTGTAAAGTTGTGATATAGGTACCTAGCAAAGAGATACCTAGGTCGATCGATAATAATCGATATCGTCAGTGAAGTTCTAACAGTGCGTAAATAATTAATTTGTGGCGAGGTTTAGCATTTAATGCCATTTGATGAAAATAGTCACCCGCTTTCATTGGACCAATCAGAATCAGTCTTTTATTTCGTCAATAACTTCATTTTAAATCCGATTTCAAAATATTATAGGTAGTTACATCAAGACTCATACAATATTGCTAACGACTATTTTAGGTATACAGTTTTATTACTCTCCTGTAAAAGTAGACTTCTTTGACTTAGGTAGAACTTCACAGACGATACTGTCACTACTCACTCGTCAAATCAACGTAGCTTTGAGCAAACGTTGCCTCAACAGTTTATACTGTATGTCTGTTTCATTTTGTTCAAACTCCATCAGTAATTTTATTCAATTCCCGTTGTCCCCGTTAACAGGGATACTGCTAACGGGGACTACACGCAGATCTTTCAAAGGGGTAAATCGATTTTGACAAGACTATTACAGGGTATTAATTTCTAAACTATTTTTATACTTACCAGTATCTTAGCTAGGTACCACAAAAAGTCAATTTCAAAATAATATTTTTATTTTTAAAATAAGCATTGTACCTGCTTGTAGCAGTAAAAATGAGATAGTCAGAATTCAGTTTACAAAATTGATGGCCACCACCTACTTATACTTCTTCACTTCAGTGACCAGATTTTTAATAAGTGGCATATCCTCCTTCAGTTTATCTTCTATGCTACTCTTTTCCTCATCCGAAGCAGTTAAGTATGCAGCTACCAATTCTGGAAATCAGTAATAAAATATAACATACAATAGAAATACATATTCTGTGAAAATTTCAACTCTCTAGTCTCTACCTATTACAGTTCTCGAGATAGAGCCCACTGACAGACGGACAGACACAGAATTGGTAATAGGGCCCCATTGGCTACGGGTACGGAACCCTATAAACGAACCATCACATAATTCAGTATGCAATATTATTTGTTTCCAAATTCAAATAAATAATTATTATTATTACACAACAAAAGTTACGAGGATCAGCAAATAAAAATATCAGCAGTTGCCTGTTTGTCTGATGTCTCTGTAATCCAACAATAAGTAACGGGCAAAAATATGGGAAATAATCAAGTTTTGAATTACATTAATTAATTCACCTACTCATAGTTACTTTTTGTTTCATGCATATACTCTGTAAATTTTTAACCGACTTCCAAAAAAAGGAGGAGGTTCTCAATTCGTTGGAATCTTTTTTTTTTTGTTTTTTTTTTTTTATGTATGTTCCCCGATTACTCAAAGACCCCTGGACCGATTTGGAATTTTTTTTTTGTTTGAAAGGGTATACTGTGCAGGTGGTCCCATATAAATTTGGTGAAGATCTGATGAATATCTTCGGAGATGCAGAACAGAACTCCTCAATGGATAAGAGCAAATTGCTCGCAATCAATGTAATAGCTTAGTAAACAGTAGGGTTTTAACTGGGCATTGCATATTATGTTGTAAACATATGTTAGGGGTTGTCATCTTGATCTGTTGTTATTTATGATATTAAGACACTTTAAAGTTACAACTTACAACCCCTTTTCTGTGCCTATTCATTCAATAAAATAAAAATAAAAAAATATTATTTTGGATTTAATTTCTTACCATGATATTTCTGGAGTTTCCCAAAATCTTCTTCTTTCAATTGTGACTTTAAAAATGCTATGACAGATGGCACTTGTCTACCAGATGCATGCAACATGTTTTGATTGAGAATAGTGAACAGAGCAAGCGATACTAAATGCAAAACTAGTGCAGGCTCCTCACAGTTTTCTAACTCCGATATAAGCTTTTCTCTGTGATTTAGAACAAGAAGTCTGAAAAGCAACAAACATTTGAATATATTAAACATATAAAACCTCATCTTATCAGACATAAAAAAAAGAAATACAAACTTGTCCTTTTTCTTATCAACTTTTTTTAAAATCATTCCACACTCAGATAAACATACGTCCACAGCTTGATAAAATTGTTCCATATTCTGATCACCCAATGATACATTTAAGGCTCGCAGTGGTTTCATATATTCATCTGACAAGTCATTAATTATTTTATTTCTCTGTTCCACTGACAATACATCAACTTGTACTGATAGGTTGCATTGATTTGCTGCATACTTGCAGAACTCCGAAAGAATATCACTTCCGAACGACTTGAGAAGGTATTTGATAAATTGTGCATGTTGATCATTTGGAAATAATTTTAAACCCTTCTCATATAACTTAATATCATTTATAAGAACATTAATTTTATCTTGGGCAGAAGAATGAGTTTGCTTTCTGCTCTGGTTTGCATCTTGTAATAATTTTTCAGCCAGTTCTTTTGCTATTGCTAAAGCAGTTTGATTGAGTTGTCTGTAAAAGAAAGGGTTATTGCATAATGATACTTAAGTTTTCGTATGAAACATGTAACTTATTGTAACTAAATTGATGTTACAGGCAAAGTGATTACCCAGGACAGTGAGATTTGAACCTATTTTTTTTGCATGGATATTGTTAAAGACCTGGGGAATGGCATAGCTTACTCTTTATCGCAGAAAATAAAAGAGCTCCCACAAGAATAAAACAAAAATAGTAAACAAAATATTATATCACCCTTGAAGATATTCAGCAATCTGGCCTATTAGATCTTCAAGCCCCTCATTTTCCAGGGGTTCTTTAATAACACTTTCTACATCGTCATTGCTAACAATCTCCAATTGATCTTGATTTTTCTTGGAAGAACTTGGGGCTTCATCAGAATCGGAATCGTGTGCAACCTGAAATGAAAATATAAACCAATGTAACACAATGGAATCGGCGACCTTGTCATACACCCTCCCACACACTCACACAAACATGCACCTACACACGCTCACACACAAAAACACACACCATATATGCCCACTCCACTTCAGTTTTTAGGGTTCCATACCTCAAAAGGAAAAATGGGATCACTTTGTTGTCTGTCCGTCTATCATGTCTGTCAAGAAAACCTACAGAGTACCTACTTCCCGTAGAATCATAAAATTTGGCAGATAGGTAGGTCTTATAGCACAAGTAAAGGAAAGAAAAAATCCGAAAACTGAGTTTGTGGTTACATCACAAAAAAAAATATTGAAGTAAAATGATATTTAATAACCTGCTTGGATCTCGGATGTTTTTTAACTGCCTTTGTTTTAGTTTCTCGGCCTTGGGTGCCACCACCAACTTTGCCAGTACTCGCTTTCTTCCTACGCTCCTCACGCCTCTCAGCTTTGTGATCCACATGGGTTTGATGCTGCATATCAGATTTAGCCAGTTGCTTTTCAAGACAAAATTGTTGATACTTGCCACAGTTCACAATAGCTTCAGCATTTTTCTGAGCTATTGGCATACATGCGTGCTTCAAATTTTCAATAAATTGATTGCTAAAGACTGAAATGAATAAATAACATTTTAATTCATATTTTTAAATTCCTACCTTTTTTGCACTGAAGTTTAAAATAAAAAATATTTCATTTGTTGCAGGTCAATTATTTTGTAAGATTTTTAATAAATTGGACATTGATATGTAAAATTGGTACCATGCAACCAAAAGTTGTTTATGTATTATGTACTTAACATACATAAATAAATAATGGTTTGCAAGAATGGTTTAGATAAATTCTAATATAAAATTAGATTTATTCGTAAAATTTCAAACTCACCAGTTTTGTCAAAGAGAATTGTTGACTTTGAGTTATTCTTTAGTAGTGTTTCAAGGACATTATCAATATCTTCATCTGACAACACAGATGGCAGCAATGATACAACATCTAAATAGCTCTTAGAAGCAATACATTCCTCAAGAGCAGATTCTAATTGTTGTTTTATTTGTGACCCAATCACACAACTTCTCAAGAATGTCATGTCTTCATTGGACAAAACTCTTTTAGCATAACCTTTTGGATCTGATATACCGAGACGAGTCAAAGCATCATACTCCAAATAATTGTTCTGTTTATAAAAGTTCATGACCCACTCATTTTGAGACTTAGTATAACATGTTGGTACATATTGCGCTCCTGATTGCCGGCCAGTAAGTACCCCAGGAGCAGTCAACTGATCAAAAAGGTATAGAAAAAGTCTCTCTGTTAAATTACAATGACTTATGATGAGACTAATGGGGGTCGGTTTAAGCAGACCCATTAAAGCTCCTCTAATCTTTGCTTTTGCCCTAGTGATGTACTCTTCTGTGTAAAATATTCTAGGATCGGAAGGATCTTGTCTGCCATTGATAACTTTGCCCAAATATTTTTCCAATACACTGTGTTGCAAAAGCTCCGCTGGCAAGTCATATTGTAATGTCAAATCACCTACTGTAATTTGGCCTTGTAATTGCAGCTTCTCATTAATTTCTCTTGCAATTTTTTCTAAATAATAGTGTGTAATGAAAGATCCTGCAATCAACTGTACTTCTTTACTCTTGACAATATCAACAGCATATATGTTTATTTGATTCAGATCCACGTTGAGCTCCTTAGCTAGTTCGACAGTATTGACACGTCCACCTCGTACATATAATTCATCTTTTATCTCTTTAATAAGTTGCTGTGGAGTCAAATACTCTTTACCATCAGTTGTGAAAATTACATCTAGTAATTTCAGTTCAATTAACTTGGATACAATTTCTATGCAGTTCCTCTCTGATAAACTGAAAATTAAAAAATGATATAAATGTTTACTTAACACACTCAAGATTATAATAATAAGCCTTCTTGTTTGCTTACCGTTGTGCTGTCGTGGTTAGTTGTGCTTTTTGAAAGTCTGCTGCCAATCTCTTTATTTCATCCCAATCAGTTGATGGTGCCATTTCTAATTTTTTTTTTTAATTTCTTAACACAGCCCTCTTATAACAGTATCTACCTAGACAAGTAAAAATTACTAAATAAATATACAGTGTAATACCCCAGTGATTAGTATTAAAAGTAGATTTATATTCGTCTTGTTTCTGGTTTATTTATATTTAAATAAATGAAAGGATTTCAATACAAACCAAATCCCAAAAAATCAGAATGTTTTCAGAAGTCTTACTATACTTTTCTTCATAATTTTAGAAGTGGTAGATTATTAAATATTTGGTCTGAAAAACAATGAAAAATACAAAATAATTGACGTCTGTTGACGTGTCAGGTGTCAGACGTGCTTTCGCTTTCGTGCTTTTTTTCTGGTCCGTGGTGTCAAGCACGTGTCAAGTGTCAAGATATGGCATAGATAATAATTCACTATTATGGTACCGCCAAACTTAAGCGACAAACAGCAAACAACAAGCACTGGCAAGCGTGTAGAGTTCTACTTTGGACGGGGCGCTTCGTTCGCTCCGATAGGTATAGTGATTATATTCTCTTTGAGGTATAGTATAGGTATCTGTAGGTAGGTAGGTACCTACCTTTTTTTTTCTCTCGTCTGGCTTTACAAAGATTAGCCAATGTCAAGTTTCTAGTTATTTAAAAGTTAGGGAAACTATATAAGTATGGACTTCGTCTGTGTTGGCGCTCGCCGACATACGTGCGGCGCCCCTTTAGAGCGCGTCCCAGTTAGTTCCAGCACCAAAAAACACCAGTGAAACACAAAAACCGGCCACTTTTAACAAAAAAAAAACACTCCAAAAAGCCACAACACCCGCGCCAGCAAACGCTAACACAGACGAAGTCCAGGTACCTACCTATACGGTCCGACAAGGCTCTCTTGGCACTTTGACAGGGGAGTGCACAAAGGCTGCCAGTAAATAAAATCTTCTCAAGTTTAGGGAATATCTTGAAACTGTCAATGTTGAAAATCGAGTAAGTTTTATCTAATTTTAACTGAAAGAGAAATTAGGAAAGCTGTTCCTGTTTGTACATCGAAAAAGAATCATAAAAACCATTGATGGGCCAGGGACCATACAACCTATCATGTTTACCTGCTCAAATACTATACTTACCTAGTGCTAAATATATAAGATGCAGACATATTTATGCTGTATTAAATTATCAGAATATATCGCGAAATTATGTATATGGAATGACTAGTAATATTTAAAAAAAAACAGTGAAATTTAGATTTTTTCTTAGCAACACCACATACAAGGGGGTAGTATATAGTAGGGGGTAGTATAGGGGGTTGGGGGCGCCAGCCAGGTAACCTCCCAGTGTGCCTGGATGCTGCTGGCCCCTTTTGGATGCGTCCGAGGGGAAGAGCAGTGTTCGGGCCGGTGCGCCCCGGTAACATGGCTAATAATTTCTCTTCGGAGATATTGTTGGCTATGGCTAATGACCTGGCAGGGTTTCTCCGCGTGTCCCTCTGACTAGCAGAGGGTACAGTGGACGAAGCGGAGGATGGGACGCGGGCAACGTGCGCGTCCCAGGGTCGGGGGACGCACTTCGTTGGTGCGTCCCGGAGGTGCGGTGGTGGGGACCGAGCAGGTCCCCGGTGGAGGGTCTGCCTCGGCAGACGTCGCTGGCTGGGTCGCGGTTGTTTGCTTCGGCCGTTCCCGTGACCCAGTCGCCAGGCGACGCGCAGTAGCGCCGCTGGGGTTTAGTGGGTATTCCGGTCGCCTCTCGGCCGGCGAGTCCCACATACCCTCCGTATGCGTAAATAAAAAAAACCCCTTCAAACAGCTACCTGCTAGTGAAAGTTCCATCAAAATCGGATTGGTCAGTTTCGGAGATTAACTGGGGCAGAACAGACAGACATCAATTTTAAAATTATTTTGTTATAAGTGGGGCAATTTCGACAGTAATTTATACGAGATGATCTAACGTCTTTATTTCGGCCAATTAGGGTTCCGTACCTCTAAAGGAACCCTCTTCTAGGATCACTTTGTTGTTGGTCTATCTGTCCGTCCGTCAAGAAAACCTATAGGGTACTTCTTATTGATCTAGAATTATGGTAGCTTATAGCGCAATTCGCGCAAAGGGAAATATTAGGAAACCGTGAAAAAAAATGTGTTCACGAAAAATGTAATTAACTAAATTACATACATATGGATGGCGCAAACCATTATTAACTTGCAGAGTTCTACATGAAGGTGGTAGGTATTTCTCGTACGGAACCCTTCGTGTGCAAGACTGACTCGCACTTGACCAGTTTTTATATAAACATTTTTTCTAATTAAGTCCATTTATGATTCACCTATCTTAACATATTCACTGAAAGATATTGAGAGAAACATGAGATAGGTACTCATAATCTAAATAGTTTTTTTTTAAATTTTAGCTTTTTATTATTTGGAAAGTAAAATAAAAATGTATCCCAAATCTAACAATAAAATAGATATTTTACTTATTTTTACATGCTTTATTCAGTTTTAATATGTAGTTTCAATCATTAAATATAATATTGAATCAAAATAATAAAGGATTAAACTAGATTACTATAATTTATTAATTTCTATAAAGCAGATATTAAGAGTAAAGTACAAACCATATTATTTTAGGTATTAAATAGTGTTTTATGAGATGTCTTATATTAACACATTACAAATACAGTACTTTGCAGTCCAAAAGCAAAAAAAAAACTTATTAGAAGAAAAATGTGATATTGATGTACATAATATTATCAATTGTTATTATTGTTACTAATTAACTAGATACTTTAGCCGCTTGGCGTCTTTTCACATCCCAATTATAAACTCGAGCCATGTTTACTTCCGTAGTTGTCCACTGATCCCTGAAAATAAGATATATTTGGTAACATTAATACTTCATTTGGAAACTTTTCATCTGAAAAATTATCCCTAGCTCTAAGATTGGCTAGAAAAGACTGTTCTTGTGCAATAAAACCACAAGACCTTTTGAGCGCCTACTAACAAACTGGAGTTTGTTTTGCAATCTCTAGAGGTACTTTTTTGTGGTTTCCAAAATATAAGAGTATGATTATTTTAAAGAATATTTATGTTGTAATCACAATTTAATCATCCATATAAACAATTTCCATGTTTGAATGATAATAAATTACATAAATTTCTTTGCTTTATTACTCAGATCAGATATTCAGTTCTCAACATTAAGTTAAAACAGTGCAGTATAATATATTACCTTAAAAAGTCTAAGTCATGTTCAACACAGGAGAGGTTTTTCTTAGCAGTTGCCATATTTGTTGTTAACAGGTTTTCAGCATCTTCTAATGAGTACTCCAACATGACATTTGCTCCTAACCATAAATATACAGTCTTTGTGGGCATTAAATTAGCCTATAACATAAAAAACAAATTGATCATTAAAAATGTCCAATAGAGGATGCAACCCACGTTATTTTTTAGATATTAAATTTTTAAGTCTGAACTGAGTTGAATATCTAAAACCTTTATGTGGGTTTGGACCCTTTCCACATACAACATTCAATTTTACTGTTGTTTTTATGAAAAATACAGCGCCTACCATGATAACCTGAAATTTGTATGAGTGAGAGTAATTGAATTGATTTGAGCAATGAAGCTAGTGTGAATTATTTGACTTCACTCTTCAATCAGTATAACTTAGTTAGTTACCGATCCTTACGAATATAAATTTGAGGGTGTCTGTGTCATCTTTTTACAGCCCAACTACTGAATCAATTTTCTTTAACAAAATTTAGCTTGCACCTTAAAGTATAGGATACTTTGTATACTGGAAATCAAGAAGGCCCCATCAAATTTTCAATAAACTTAGATCCAGACACATGTAAGTTATGGGCATCAATTAGTTAAGTACATAACATGCAAAATAATACCTTTACAAATACTTGATCACTCAAAAGAAACTGTGTTTCCATATCTTCTTTTTGAGTCTTCAACTTTTCAATCATATCTAATGATCTTGCAAGGTCTGGTATTTGTTGCCGCAGACGCCTTCTTTTTGTGTTTAATGTGTACTCCATAAATTTATACTTTCCATGTTGCTCATCTAACCGCCTTAGAACCTTTTCGACGCCTTCAGAGTTTTCTGGCAGGTTCATAAACTCATCTACATTGTCCTTAATAACACAATATAAAAAATTAAAATATAAAGTCACTTTATAATACATTATGTTTGTTATATTTTGAAACATTTGTTATATTTTGAATGTACTATAAAATCCTGTTTTACTTTACCAGGTTCAGAGATAAACATATTTGAATTTAAAGGTGCAGGTGTGCCAGATGAGGTTACAAGAGGTTACTTGTCACTATTTGAATGTATTCATATTATATTCATTAAAGAAAGTCGACGTGAATTTGAATGGTATAAAATCATATTATTGTCTCTAACTTACAACAAAAACGGCTTCTGGTATTCCCGAAAAAGATTTTGAATTTTCAGCTCCGTCGCCTTCCATTTTAGGTTTGTGATGGTTGTTAAATAGTTATTATTAGTTTCTTGCTGGAAGGTAAGTGAGCATGAGTAACAGAATTGAGATAAATATAATTTCCGGAAATGAAAATGCTTAAAAATTTTACCTCAACAACCTACCTACCACTTTACTGATGAAATCATAAAATTAGAAAAACCTTCGAAGTTAGAATAAAAACAATGTATAATTTTTTTGACAATTGACAGTTACCCAAGACTAAGGACTATGGTCAACATTGAAAATTAGGTGTGCGTTTCAACGAATAGTACCTATGGCGTTATGTTGGCTCCCCTGTCTGTCCAAGTCATTGGCACCATATTTGCATAAGAAGACTCAGATTTTGTATATTTTCATTTGATTTTCCTGAATGAATGAAATGAAAATAAACAAAATCTGCGTCTTCTCATGCCAATATGGTGCCAATGACCACCCAACAGACAGGGGAGCCAACATAACGCCATAGGAACTATTCGATGAAACGATCTATTAGTCTTCTCTGTCTATGTATTAGTCCATCGATATAATTGGATTATTTAGTTAGTCAAAAGTCAAAGGATTAGTCCAACGCAACTACCGATTCAGTGAATCGCTATCTCCTATCGAATTAGTGTTTACAGGATGAGTCATCACGGGTAACATTGTAAACGTGTCTAACATTGACGTGTATTGCATCTTTTATTAATTTAGCTAAAAATGAACAGAAAAGAAATTTTAAATTTAATAATTACTAATATTTTTAGTGCACTTTAAAAAATAGACATACGAATGGCACGTAAAGTGACGAGGCTTGACAGTTTTAACCTAAATGATGTTGGTCTTTGCACATATTTATGATGTTTCATAAGAAATGTAGAAAAAACTTGTATACTATCAACAACTTCAGTTTATCTATACTTCTATATAGTTACTATTAGTATATAAAATTGAAGTGTCTGTCTGTAATTTCGAAATAACTACCTCATAAGAAGCTCATATGGTTATATTTGAACGATACCATAACTGAATCACACGTTTTTAAATTGTCTGTCTGTCTGTCTCAACGGGCTAATCTTCAAAACCGCTAAACCGATTTTGATGGGATTTTTCACAGACAAGTAAAGGTTTGACCAGGAAGTAACATAGACTACATATTTAACCGACTTTCAAAAAGGGAGTTGTGTTTTTCTACCTAATACCCGAGATTTCTGTTTTAAATATTTTTTAACAGATGTGAGCAATTTGAGCATCTCCTTATTAAGAAAATCCGGCGGACAAGGTATTAAAAGTTATTTTGCTCAGAATACTTGTATGTATCAACATTTGTAAGAGTATTCTAAAAAATTTCAGATTTTTATGACCAAAGAATTTTTATGATAGAGTCAAAGAGAATAACTTATTTTAGCTGTGATTTGTGAGTTTTTATTCTGTGGTTGTTGCTGTGTCCCTTTCAGTCATCCATTGTTATTGGTCTGTGATTCATAAAAAAAAAAGTTTTTGAGGTCTCGCCTGTCTGATTGAAATTTATCTCTAGAATTGAATTTGTCATTTTATCTCACGAAATTTGTAAAATTGAAACGCATATTCGCCGAAAAATCTAATTTATCCAGCAATGTAAGTTATTTGTCAGTAGAAACAATACAATAGGTACATAATTTGACAATTTTGACAGTGCTTATTTCCTTTTCAGAATTGCCATTGAGCTGTGAGGCTACGCCCTGTTTTGTAAGGACAGTATTGTTGGCTTTAGCTTTCAACATAGGCCTATCAGACACTGCCGTTATGGATATGATGGTATCGACTTTACAGCAGCAACGTGCTGTGACAGAACAGCTACGAAGAGAGGCTTCGATAAAACGCATTCCTGTTTCTGTAGCCGTTGCTGATATAGTACGATTTATAAATGAGCATGAACAAGAGGATTGTCTCCTAGTCGGATTTTCGAGCCAAAAAGTAAATCCCTTTAGAGAGAAAAGTTCTTGCACTGTCCTGTAAGCTTTGTTTTATATTGTATCAATTGCATATTCTGTTTAGCAATCAAAAGTTGAATCAACACCTTAATTTTTCCTATGTAATTATGTATATTGTGGATCATTTTGTGTGTTACAATAATTTTTTAAGTTACCCATCTTGCTTTTATTTCTTCTAAAGATTGTCTCACTATTTTTAAGGTGTATCATGTAATTAACTGTTTGTAATTTATTAAATGAAAAACTGAAATTAGATGTTTAATTATTAATGGATATAAGTACCTAATCCTTCTATGGTAGTCTATTGTAGGCTTCTCAAACCCAGGGTGCAGTTGGACCCCTTGTAGCTGTAGTTTAAGTACATAAAATTAATTATCACCATTAATTTATGGATTGACCAGTAATCAATTGATAGACATGAATGGTCAACCCATATTTTACAAATATAAATATGTGTCTGTCTGTTAGCTTTTCACAGCCCATCTGATTTTGATGTTTGGTAAAGAGATAGCTTGAGTCCAGGGTATAGACATGGACTTTTTATTCTGGAAAAACAAATTTCCAACAGGATTTTTAAATTCTAAATCCACCGAAGTTGCTGCCATCACCTAGTTTTCAATAAAAGGCTTTGACTTTGAATTTAACAAATTATAAGTCATTTTTGTCGAACAGATTATTTTTGTTTATAACATCAAAATTGTTACAACTAAATAAAAGTCATCTCCACAAGTTATCTAAATGCTTTATTTGTGCACAACAAATACAAGAGAAACAATGAATTCAATTCCACCATTAGGCATAAGCTTGGAATTGTTTTTACAGAATTCTGGGATAAGTACCTATATTTTAACCGTCTAATTCCATTACAGCCTTCATTTATTTTATCTACAACTATTCACACATACTTCAATATTTGGGTGTAAAAAAGTGACTACAAATATAGGACATTGTCTAAATATGACATAATTATCATAATATAACAGTAAATGGAATTTTACTCCGATGTTATTGCCTAACTTGGGTAGGTACTGATAAAATAGACCCTGATTTGTGCTAATTCACATTAGTGATGAGAGTATTTTTATATCATGGATGTTCTCATCAGCAGTTTTTTGTTACCGTTTTCTAATTTGTTTAAAAATACATGGAAACATAAGTTTAGATTTTGTTGAGATCTGTTTAGAGTTGAAAGTTAAATGAAGAACGAAGGTGAATTTTGCACATATCAAGGTATATGGCTATGAGTATTTGCTAGTATATTTATAAAGAAACATATTCAACTAAGCATTCTTACAGAAACACTATAATATTAACTTATTTTACTTAATGACTAATGTAAGTGCTTTAAAATGGACTTAGAAATATCTTTACAGATGCAATAAAGTTGTACTTATATCAACTTTTGTATTGTTTTTCGGGTGCAGTATCTATTAATGGAGTGCAATATTTTTATTCATAATTAATCGAAGTAAGTATAAGTAAGTAATACTTTATGATTAATTTGAAATCAATTCTTTGATGGTATTCTTGTTGTTTAAAATATAAATAAGCAAAATAATACATTATTATATTATATTTTATTACTCCTTTAGATACCTATTGCAATTCCTATCTGTTGCTAAACTACATTGAGCAACATGAAATTGTTGAACATAATTTTATGTTACAATTTTACGGCAGTGGTGTTAAACTTAGGTAAACTTATTTAATACTTGTAAAGTGTTGAGCAAATTTGGAATTAAATGAATTAATCTTATTCTAGGGGTAAAACTATATAAAAAAAAATTACCAACTATCAGTCTTTTAAATTGATGTTGATTATCAACCTTGTAGCCATTAGACTCTCAAAAGTTTACAAACAGTAAAATAAACTAAAAACTACAAGTAGCAAGCTTATGTTCTAGCATACCTATTGTCTGATATATTATTTTCACTAATTATATTTTCATTCTAACATGAAGTGATTATATAAAACTTATGAGTTGTATTATATTTCCATTAATTTAAAAGAAACAGTAAGTTGAATGTAATAGTGCAGGCTAAGGATTTCAAAACTATTAGAAATATACCTAGGTCTCAGTAAAATATCAAAGTGACATTAGATATTGCAATTGCAATATTGTTAAGACAAAGAATTTAATTTTAAAATACATATTAATTAACATATTTTACAAATAACAAAAATATGCCTCATGCACTGTGCAGTCTTTGCCACTGATCTTGATGAAAATTGTGCTGTGATGATAACCCTATAAGTATCATAATATTATTGTTTTAGAATTTCTTCTTTATGATCATTTTAACTTTAGCTCATATTCATAAGATTAGATCCTTATAATAATTTAATTCTACTTTTAACATATCTTTGCATAAATTAGACCTATATTATAATATATTGAAAATGGATACTATAAAATACCTAGCCAAATATGATAATATCGATATAGGATGACAATTATATTTTTCAATTTATTTTTAAACTATTTGAATAAGCACATTATATCAATTCAAAAATGTATTAAGTATTGGCAATCAAATAATGGTTATACAAATCCAGTATTTCCTTAAAAAAGGCCTCATTCAATTGGTGTATTAATATTGTATTTCTATGAATGCTAAATTTACTCTTTCTTACACTTAAAACTTAATTTGAGAGTATATTCAAGTTAAAGTTTATCCAAATGACTTTTAAGCTAGATTTACTCTACACCTTGCTCCCACCATGCTGTGTGTTGTGTGAATTAACACATGCTTCACCCAGCCTGGTATAGCATGAATTAATTCATATAAAGCTATACTAAAAATCTGTGGCCCTGCTCTGGAGCTCGATTACAGTAAAATGACAGCTACAGTGTGACAATCGCATTCGCCTCCAACTTTCTGTAGCTATTAACTAATTTACATTTTTACAGCAAAAATTCAGCCAATTAAGACAATTGTGATTGTTACAATGATTGATGTAGCTTTTCAGAAATCTATCAGCTGAATGGCATAAATGATAATTAGGGCTGAATAGTTTCTGGCATAGCATAGTGTGAATTCAGTTTTTATGTCTAAATTAAATTTTTGTAAACTTTTGAGTGTAACCATCTCTAAAAATAAATTATTGAGGGTTAAGTAGGATATTATAGATCTTCTGTTCTACACTCTTTCCTGGTTAGGAGGAGAAACATCTTCAGTGCCATTAGCAACACTCTGATGATATAACTTCAATAGTTCCATGGCATCTTGAGCTTGACGCTTCTCTAGTAATATTCTGCAATAGTAAAATTAGATTTTTAGAAATATTTTGGTTAAAATGTGTGTGTGAGCATTATCATTATTTATGAATGTACATGGTGTCGAGAACCTTATTGTGCTGTAGTCTCTATTAAAAAGTTAAAGGAAGCAACCATTTTCTTTCATCATAGGGAGGTTCAGGAAAAATATTAAATTAAATAAGTACTTAATTTTTAACTGAATGCATATATATCTATATTATAAAATATATTGTGGTAATAAGCAAACCTAAATTGTTGATAATTTGAACAAAAGTTTGGTAAAACCACTTTTCCATAGTCAAATACAGCAAACTTGTGGTAGACAGTTAGTTTCAGTTACAAGAAACAAAAGCAATAACATAAGTGCTAACAAACTCAAGACCCTTTAGAAATTTTAACATCTCTATGTTGTTAGAGCCTTGTATGAAGTCAATTACATTAATCATTCATCATATTATTAACATTTTTTGGGCCTAAATAATGACTTGTTTCATTAAACAGAGAATATCAATTTATGGATTTAAAGGTAACTTAACCAAACTCAGGTATAATGTTTAAGTTGTTATTGACACTTGCATGAAAAAGTCTGAGTTAGTAACATGAACATACAATATGTGGTGAGCAAGCTGTTCAGACAAATTACAAAAAAAATGAAAGAGGCACTGCAATGAATGCCAGCTACTGTATTTTACTAAGTATATAGACTGATAAAGTATATTATAGATCCATCTTAAACTGGATAGTACAAAAGAGGTTTGTTGATAGAGAATAGTAAAACTTTCATAATAGAGAAATATTATATAAAAAACAAAATCTTACTACAATAGTTTAATTTGGGAGTTATTAAATTTTTTCAGAATTTTTGCTCAAATTACCTTCCAGATGCCTCCTTTATGTGTTCTAAGATTATCCTGTTATCCCTGTCGGTCACAATATCAGCCAGGCTGTCTGGATCCATGTCTGAGAGAAGTTCAAGATCCTGTCCTCCGAGCAAAGAAATGTGACAGAGGTTGTGTTGCAAACGGCCCACCAAGTTTGCGACCTGGCCTTTGTCCCCCAACGCCACATCATCAGTTTGATCCAATGATACTTGGCACTTCGGCATATTCGGCGCCCATTTTTCGCTCCCGTGTAAAATCATTAACGACGTATCTGGTTCTAATGTCGAGAAGTATTCTTCATCGTCGACTTCGGTGCCGTCACACTCGAGTACAACTGTAAGATGTTCAGCTGGTAATCCTAATTTATCCGGCACTTTTGCTATTAAATCCTCTAAAGACGTCGCAACGATTCCTTTCTTCTTTTCACGATTCACGTCACAAATTTTATATGGTTTGTTAATATCGTCCTCCATTGTTTGTGTTTTAGAAACTCAATTTTATTTATATCGAATAATCTTTGAATAAAAAGCGATAATTTACAATTTACACATTTCTTTCACAATTTCCACTAAAACGAATCTAAATGATCAATCATCAAAATGACATTACATTATCTAAAATTTGACGTCCACTTAATAATTGCCAGTTAAAAAAACTTTGCGTTATTTTAAAGTTTTCCTTTTTTAAAATATTCATTCAGAGTAAAATAACCGTAACTAAAGATTCAGATTAACTAAAAAAAAATTAGGTTTATTTATAAACACAGCAGCCGGCAGCCGCAGCCCACAAAGTTACTAACGAGACGACTGTCCCTTCTAGTGTCTGGTTACTGAATGTGAGAATTCACGTTTTTGCCCAGTTGCCTGTTCTGTTAATGCAAGCTTTTCCAAAATGATATTTAACTCTTCTTTGTTTTTACAAGTGAAATCAATGTGTATTCGTAGACATATTTTATTAATTTATGGAACGTAGGCGTAGGTAACTAAATTGATATTACTATACCTATTTAAGATATTCTCTACTGTCTAAACTTTACACTAGCGGCACGCTATGATGGCCGGTTTGACACATTACAATAGTGATGTGGAATGTCAATTTATTCTCGAACAAAAAACAATTAAGTTTTGTTTTTGTACCTGATTAAATAGGTTTAATAAAACAAAAATGTATATGTTTATTTAATTTATTTGAACGAACTGAATATTTGAACGAAAATGAATATACATACTTTATATGCACACAAGAAACATATGGATACAAAAGATACCAAAAAAGGTGCCACAAAAGGCCATAATTAATCAGATTCGTCCATACTACTATTTTCACTGTCGTCACTGCTATCATCACATACATTAATAATTATATGTTCGTTTTCTATAATATTATCTATTTTCACATCTCTTTCATAATCTTCCCTTATTAATTTAACAGTTCTATTCACAACCTTTTCCCAGTCTCCTTTAGTCACATGTTCACAAGCTTCTTCTAATAATTTTAGCATTTTTTTTGTGGTAAATGGGGGTTCTGTATTGTGTCTTGCAGCATATCCCTTAATTTGAGCCCACACCAACTCAATCGCATTATACTCACAATGGTAAGGCGGTAACCGTATAACTCTGTGCCCATGTTCTAATGCTATTTCGTCAATGACGTATCGGATCTTGGTTGGTTTGTTTTCTTTTAAAAGACGTACTAATTCCGCTTTTAACATATTCATGTTTGCATCTACGCCATTTTTACGAAGCCATGCGACGATATCAGCTTTCTTTTGGGATTGGGCAGGTGGCTTGTCAATTTGCATCGAGTGGTATGGGGCGTTGTCCATAATTATAATAGATGGTTCAGGGAGGCTACACAACATTGAGGTAAACCATTCAGTAAACTTTTCTCCATTCATGTCTTCATGATAGTCTCCAGTGGTTTTTGACGCAAAAGCCATGAGAAAACCTTCGACAAACCCGTTGATGGTTCCGGCGTGACAAATTATAAGTCGCGATCCTTTTCCTACAGGAACTTTGGAAGTAGATGCTGCTGTGTCATCGTTCCAAGAACGGCCTACAGTATGGTTAGCATTAAGCCATGTTTCATCCAAGAACACAACATTTTGCCAATTTTTGATTTCTTTCACTTGCCGTAAAAAAGTATACCTTGCCATCGCTATATCAAATCTTTCCATCAATATTTTGCGTTTGTTACATTTTTTGTATCGAAATCCAATGGTCTTCAAAATCTTCGTTAAAGAACTTTCCCCACCGAAGAATAATCCAGCTTCCTTCAGTGAATGCACCAACTTTTTTCTTGTTGGATACTCCTTCTGTAAATAGTAGCCGTAAACATGTCTTCGGATAGCATCGGCATCAAAGCTATCGATGCCTACGACTGGTTTTGCTCGTTTTCTCTTTTTTGGTGTGTGAAGTTTATTTTCTTCTGTGCCAGTCTCGCCATATTTTTTTTTAGTTATCCGTCTAACAGTTCGTTGTCCAATATTAAGCGCATCAGCTACGCGTTCAACCACTGACGTTATAGGTAAAATTGGCCCTCCATTTTGAGCTTCACGATCGAAATAGTTACGAAGGCGTATTACGAACTCACGTGTCTGACTATTTAGAACAGTTCTCTGCGTACGTTCGGTCATATCGACGAAATCCACAACAAAGGGCTTGAACAGAGTCCAAATTAACGAGCAAGGGTCAACAGTAATGCAGTATCAATATTTGAAATCCAAAGCCAGGTCAAAACTATATCACAATCGCATTGCACTGACAGTTTATACTTTTCGAAGCAACGTCAATTCGAAACTGCTTTGTTTTGCATTGAGCATTGACGCGAGTTTGCCGGAGGTAGTAGTTGTGCTAGCCAGCGATCCTATGTGACGATCGTATTAGATTCCATTTTTAAAAATTTATTGATATTTTTTTGCGATTTCAGAGGTTTGTCCACATAGTGAAAATTGTTCATATTCACAAGTACATTCACCCCTTAAATGGTGCAAACTGATTTTTCTACACTTGTATACATTTAAGAAATCAATTTAATAAATAAATTTTGAGTCCTAAACCTAAAACTACATTCGATAAAATTTATGAATCTCTGCACATCACTATCGTCAATAAAGTAATACAATTATTTCCTTCAAAGTCGTTATCAATTAATACGGAACTTCATGAGCGGACAAACGTCAAACCGGCCATCATAGCGTGCCGCTAGTTTAGGCTTTAATAAGCTGCGTCGATTTCACCGAAGTCAGACACAGCCAACCGGCCGGCTTGCTGTAGACATATCTAGTAATATTTAGACCTAGCTCCTAGCTCCTGAGTTCAGTGTTTCTTCCGTTTTCACTGTTTAATGTAATTTCTATACATGAAGTTGACCGCGACTAGACTGTAACCACACTGCAACATTCTGCTCTCCGCATACATTAATGACTAGCTGATACCCGCGACTTCGTTCGCGTGGATGTAGGTTTTTTAAAATTCCCGTGGGAACTCTTTGATTTTCCGGGTAGTCTATGTGCTAATCCAGGGTATAATCTATCTCCATTCTTTTCAGCCCAATCCGTCCAGTAGTTTTTGCGTGAAGGAGTAACAAACAAACACACACACACATACAAACTTTCTCCTTTATAATATTAGTGTGATTAGTGTGATTATAGTAGGTAGGTGTACTAGGCACATAATATACGAGTATCTATATTATTATATCAGCTACCCTCCCTATGTTAGGTAGGTATGTGTCCGCAGTAGAAACAAGACAGTTCGTTCGGTCCGTAATGTATGTCTGTATACTTACCATAAAATTAGCTTTTTTACGCTTTTTTTGTATAATAACTACTCTTTACGTCTACATAGCTTAGCTATTTTAAAAGTCATTAATGCTGAGCTATATCGGTTATTTTGTTTCTCCTACATGACTTATGGACCCGAGACAGTCGTCATAACTATAGGGCTAACTAAGAAAGCTCAGAGTTACTTAGCGGGAGATGGAAAGAACGGTACGTACCCTATCTAGGTACAATTACCATCCAGTGTTTGTCAGTTACGTCTTCTGTTGAAAGCGGCAACGGTCTCGGAATTATTAAGAAGGGGTTAAAGAGGAAGAAACTCAGTACCTATCTGCCAATTATAGTTCTTAAGTTATTTTGGAAACTATTCCGCAACCATAGCTAGGAGCTGTAGGTACCAAGTCCGGGCAAAATCTAAAAATACGTAGGTATACTTAGGTACAGCCTGTTCAAAATAAGGTCAGATTGTTTTGGGTCATTAATTTGGGCTATTGTGCGACTGACCTTGACTCGGGCAAAGAGGCCGCATCTTATCAGTCTACAAAAGAGCTCGATAAAATTGAAAGTTAAAGAAAATGCGTCAAGTGCGAGTGGGACTCGTACACAAAGGGTTCCGTAAGCAATAATACTATTTAATTATTTTAAATTTTCATGGCAGCCTTTTTAAATTTTTTATTATTTGTTGTCATAGCGGCAATATTGAAATTTTCGCAAAATGTATATTATTTTGCGAAAATTTCAATTTTCTAGCTATACGGTTCACGAGGTACAGCCCGCTGACAGACAGACGGACGGACGGTCGGCCAGATAGCAGAGACGTCGGTAAGATAGGGTCCCATTGGCATCCTTGGGGCACGGAACCTTAAAAATGGTAGGTTTAACAAAGAGCTTTTATTAATGCTTTAAAAGTTGAAACCCGAGATTTCTAATGTTGGCGTTATTTTAGATTTTATTTGCTTACTCACTACATTACTTAAATTTTTAGGAAGTAGGTATCTTTCTTAAAATTTAAGTGATGTAGCTATACAGATAATATATCTAATATTTCTGACATCACAAAGAAAAATAGCTTTACATTATTAAGTATATCATATTGTGGAGGAATTTTTATTGGAATTCAATAATTTCGACTAAAGTGCCGGAGCCAAATCAGAAAATTCGCCTAACACAAAACATTCGCTGTATTCCGAATAGGTTAATTAAATATCACTTGCTTTAACGGTGAAGGAAAACATCGTGAGGAAACCTGCATTCCTGAGAGTTCTACATAATGTTCTAATCCGCACTTGGTCAGGGTAGTAGATTATGGCCTAAACCCTTCTCATTCTAAGAAGACACCCGTGCTTAGTATTTGCTTAGGGTTGATGATAATGATAAATCCGAATATGGTTTACCTAGGTCAAATATAAAAGTTTACTTTTATAAAGCTACTATGAGCACTTGCTCATAGTAGCTAGTAGACACGAGGCACTCGGAGACACGTGTTGCCAATTCTCATAAAGACTTCGGGAGGCTTAGGAACAAAGCTAACAAACCATTGTTTTAGCTCTGTTTTTGTTTTCGTTGTTTTGTCTAAACAAGTAGATAAGTAGGCAAGCGAACATTTTGCAAAGTTAGTTAAAGCAAATAGGTATCTGTTTCCGCGGTATTTTTACCAAAGCTCATCGAAAGTTAAGCATTTCCTTCACCTTTCCGAAGGTTTGGCTATTTAAATATCAGAAGCTTTAGGCCTCATTTACACGAGAGCTTTTTTAACGTCCGTTAAAAAAGCGTCCAAATAGAACAAAAAATGTATTCCCAAGTATCTGTTCACACGTAAAAAAGCGTTGACGTGTGAACATATTATACTTGGAAATACATTTTGTTCTATTTGAATGTTAATTATTTATTAATTGTAATTTTGAAATTGACTATTAAAGGTTTTATTATTCAATCATGATTTGTATTCAAAATTAAATTAAATACGAAGAAATCTGAGGCACCTTATTACGATGTAAAAATTATTGTTTCGTTGTATTTCCTATTTTGGTTCTCCATTTGAGAATACAAAATATAAAGAAAAAAGGTAGGAAATAGGAATACATGGTGTTCAAAAATCGACTCTATTTTATCACCTCACTTTGGTTTCAATCAATCTTCTCGAATTTCAATGTTACCAGATTGCTCTATAAAGTTAATAAAAATGATCGGGATCTGACTTTTATTCAAGTTCCCTGAAATTTGGCTAGCCGACTACAGATCAGCCCTATTTTTCTTTGATTTTATGTCACCATAGTCTAATATTTGACAAACCGAGAGTTCCCTCACTCTAGTTCACTCTGGTATTGGTAGATACCTGTGTACTCATTACTCCTTAACCTACCCAACACTGGGGTCACGTTCGGTCAGCCTGTGGCGCGACGGGCGGAGATCAATATTCTGTTCACCCCTGTCTACCCTCGGCTCTAGAAAGCATTTCTCAACTTCACCCTACTGTAATGGGCACCTAACTCTAATTTCACTTTTTATTACTTTACAAAATTTAATACAGCTATTTCTCCGTTTCAAAGTTTATTATCGATTACAAACAAATCTTGCCTCTTTATAATATTAATAGCCTCAATAGCACAATGGTTAAGGAGTGGACTAAAATCCGAAAGGTCGGCGGTTCAAATCCCACCCGTTGCACTATTGTCGTTCTCACTCCTAGCACAAGCTTTACGCTTAGTTGGAGGGGAAAGGGGAATATTAGTCATGACTAATATTCCCCTTCCGAATATTAGTCATGACTAATATTCCCCTTCCGAATATTAGTCATGACTAATATTCTTAAAAAAAAATTGGTATAGATTTATTATTCGAGACTTATTTTGCGAAAGTACGTATCTACATAACATTTCAGGCGTTCTATTTTATGTAGGTATCTACCTGCCGTTGGCTTAACATAATCCTAAGTGCAAGGAGTGAAAGTAGCTGTTCTTGGCGTCATTTATGTCGCCTATTATGTCATTTATTACTCGGAAAATTTTACTTTATTATGTACTTAAATATAAGATAAGTAAATAGATGAAAGTCTCTTACTGGCCCAAACATAAATAATATATACTTAGCTGCATGAATCTGGTAGGTATACATAGGTACCTCATTTTGCCCCGGAAAATCAGCGAGCTCCCACGGCATTCATAAAACCTTAATCTACGTGGACGAAGTCGCTTGGATCATCTATTTGGAACAGAGATAGCTTGCATCTCATAGGTTCACTGATACATATAGGCTACTTTTTATTCCGAAAAATAGAACGATTCCCATGGGAATTTTACAAAATAAATCCACGCGGACGAAGTCGCTGGCATTATCTAGCACATAGATAATATTTTAACTCTATATGCTCACAACTGCAAACAGCACTCAACGGGGATAAACTTTTTCATTAAAACTACCAAGGCCATCGGGTCAGAATAAACGACAGACGTTGGGCGAGATATTCCCAGACAAAACATTAGCTGTCCTTTAGTTAAATAAATAATAATGAATTATAATAATAAGCATTCAATGCTCGAGTCAGTTCAGTAGGATGGTCAAGTAACAACCTATCTACTTGAAAATGGAACTATTACCTATATTTTATAAGCTTTTACCTCATATTTTATTTTAGGCACTGTGGTAGGTGGACTGTGGTGGGTGGAGGAGGCGTCCGTTCTGGCCCTCGTGTTGATGGGCCCTCTGGTTTAGAGGCTCCCCTTATCTCAAGGTTTTGAGAACTCCTTTACTGGAACCCCAACTATGTACAGTAAATAAGAGTAATAAATTTGGAGTTGGAGGCCCCATAAAAAACTAATGTGAAGTGGCGAATGCTCGTGAGGCGTACCTATAACATCTGCCCCCAAAAACGTCGCTTTGTGATGACCACGACCGCTCTGCTAAGAGTGTTACGACAAAGGAGAATAAAAAATTAACAGTTGTGAACAAGGAGGCCATAATATTAATACTTGTTTGTATGAAAAAATTTTGCGCTCGTTCTTATTTCGCGCTTCGTTATTATTCCATAATTTGAAGCTATATTTTTGCTTTCAACATAGAGATACAATTTAATACATAATCAGTATGATAATAATAAAAAAAAGAAAACATGCTTGCTTCGTGCACTATAATATATTTAGCAACAAGTACCTGATTTCCTGTTCAATATTATGACTATGATAACATGATAATAATTGTTCCAGTTAAATAAAGAAAATCGCTCGCGTTTCGCTTGTGCTTATATTTCATAAGTAGGCAAAAATGAAATATAATTAGCATTAAAAACAAAATTCAAGAACGGGGGCCTCGTCTTGCAAAGCCACCCTGGGCCTCCGACGAATTTAATCCGCCGCTGACTGAAGATAAGTAAATACGGTAACTCCCAAAAGAGTGATACGTTACACAATACCCAATACTTACTTGATTAGTACCAAAACTTTTCCGTCCCGGGATGATAAATTTCCGGGAAGTTAATGTAATTATAATTAATTATGCGAGCAGTATATCCTAGTTGGATAATTTGCATGTGTATACATAATTTGTGTCATTTTATCCGATAACTTACGAAAGAGCTCTTCTAATTTGCTAACAGATTCACCCTAGATTCACATGCTTCTAATCCTATATTTACACATACCTACCTGTGTAAAAATAAAGCAGTTAGCCACACATCACCACAAATTCACGGTTTTCGGATTTTTTCCTTTACCTTCTTGTGCTATAAGACCTATCTACCTGCCTTTTATGAATCTAAGGCAAATAAATACCATATAGGTTTTCTTGACAGACACGACAGACAGACGGACAGACGGGAAGGCGGGCAGATAGAGACATACTACAAAGTGATCCGATAAAAGTTCCTGGAACCCTAAACATCAGTTGTAACTATGGCATCTACTGTTTCAAAGAGCTTATTATGTCTGAAATAGTATTTATGGCTGTGAAACCTGAATGCTTATGTAAGTATGCGAATTTCTTCATTATCTCCTACCCGCAATAAAGCTTAATGCGTGTGATGAAATGGCAGACAGGTTTGTGAAACATGTAGGAGCATTGTAGATTGTCGCTGAGTAACCGAATTGCTGACCGTCGTAATATGCACGAGGTAACACAAATGTATACTACAATATACAACATGTATATAAGCTAAATTGATGCCTAGTTCCGTAGTCACACTGCTTAACCTTAATAAGTAGGTATTACATATTGTAAACAAATTCCTCAAAAGACGGCAACATATTAGCAGATCATAATTATGCTGCTACAGGTTTATTTTTATTTTTATTCAGATACAAGTTAGCCCTTGACTACAATCTTACCCTGTGGTGAGTGATGATGCAATCTAAGATGGAAGCGGACTAACCTGGAAGGGGTATGGCAGTTTTTATTAAACCCATATACCTTTGGTCTCTACACGGCATCGTACTGGAACGCTAAATCGCTTGGTGGCACGGCTTTGCCGGTAGGGTGGTAATCAGCCACAACCGTAGCCTCCCACTAGATCAGACCAGAAATTTAGAAATTATGAAATTCCAAACCCCTACTGGGAATCGAGCCCGGGACCTCCCACTTGTAAGACCACAGCGCTAGCCACTGCGCCATAGACCGTCAAATTCAAGGTATCATGGGTGAAGCGGTCTGATCTTATCTTAATGTGCTCATTTAGGTACCTATTTTTATTTTCCCATTTCTTGAAAAGGAATAGGAAGACTTCAATAATCCTACTTTTTAAAAGTTATTATATAACTAGAGGATGCCCGCGACTTCGTCCGCGTGGATTTAGATTTTTATAGATCCCGTGGGAACTGTTTGATTTTCCGGGATAAAAAGTTGCCTATTTCGATTACAGGGATGCAAGATACTTCGGTACCAAATTTCATACAAATCGGGTAAGTGGATGAGTCTTTAGGAATCCCGCGGGAACTCTTTGATTTTCCGCGATAAAAAGTAGCCTATGTCCGTCCCCGGGATAGAAGCTAACTCTGTACCAAATTTCATTAAAATCGGTTCAGCGATTGAGCCGTGAAAACGTAGCAGACAGACACACTTTCGCATTATACTATATATAGCTCAATTAACAGAAAATGTGAAAAAAATTGGAAAAACAAGATGGCGGCCGAACCGTAGCGTTTTCAAAATTTTGATTTTTTGACCCCGAACCGCAGCGCCACAGATCCGAAACGGGGTAATCGAGGATAATTATTTTTTTCTTGTTTCGCTCACAATGATCCTAAATTTTGACAGAATGGGAGTGGTTTTTAAAAATTCAAGATGGCGGCTGTCATGGCGGCCGTTAAGTTAGACGTACAAAAAATCGCAATTTTAAAATTCAAATATCTCAAAGTTGGCAACATCGGAGCGATTCGGTTTCTATGAAGCGATTGTACGTATGGAGTCGAGGTATAGATCGGTGGGAAAAAATTACCCCATTTTTAGGGAAATTTCAAGATTTTCGGGAAATTGTAAAAAAACGAAATAAGGACTTTGTGCAAAATTCGAGTATAGGCGATTATGTGTTTTGCTCGTACAAATGACATTTGGGTATTTTTGTCGCCGGAGACTGGCAACACTGGAATTTATCAAAGAAAAAGTGATTTTCGACATGGTCTTTTTCCAGGGGCGATCATTTCACGTGGGTGCGAGCGAGAGGAGAGATTGCAACGTCATCGGGAGCGGTATATCCTGTAGTTATTGGAAAAGTTGTACAACGATGAAATTTATTTCTGTAAAACGAGTTGGCGGCCATTTTGTATTTTTTTTTTAATTTTTCGAAATTTTGATCACGTTTTTGAGGCAGTTGGCAACATTTTGGAAAGTCAATATGTATGAATCGATTGTGTATCTCGGCTGGAAGTATGGAGATATGCAACCGGTGTTGCCACTTTTGGGGAGATTTTCGAGATTTTCAACTAAGAAACTCCTGTAAAATTTTGTATGAAAAATTTTTTTTTCACTGATGGTGTCGTATAGAAAACAAAAAGTTAGTAAGCCAAAATTTTGGAGAGAGCTGATGATTGAGGGTTTCGGAGACGGGTGGAGGGCCCGCTTAAGGTATTGAAGATAGGTGAGGGGTGCTCGAGCAAATGTCATTCATGACATCATCCAATTGCCAAAAAGCTGGAAAAAAATTCAAAATGGCGAAAAAAAGATGGCCGCCATACAAATTTCGCCGGTGTCCAGCTCGGAGGGTATAAAAAATGGAAGTGTGGTTTCTTGGAAGAAGATCATCAGGATCCGAAGGTCTACTTGATGAATAGAAAAAAAATTCAAAATGGCGGAATTTATTTTTCCATACATTTTGTATGGCGATTATGAATGTCTCATTCTCCTAGAAAGAGACGGAAAACGATACATTGATGTATGGGAGATATGTTCGGATGCGCGATATGAGTAGGGAAAAATTATGACATTTCAGAAAAACAAGATGGCGACTGACGTGATTTTTGCAACTCTTTTGTTTTCCAACCGATTTCGTTGAAACTCGCAATCTTTGAAGAACGTAGTAAACGCATAATAGAAAAAGTGGAAAATTTTGGAAAAACAAGATGGCCGCCGTACAAATTTCGTCGGTGTCTATCTCGGAGGCATATATAGATGGAAGAGTGGTTTCTTGGCAAAAGATGATCAGGGTCCGAAAGTCTACTCGGTGGAACAAACTCTGCATGCTCGCGGACCACTTTAGTGGTCCGCGCACCCACGCACCCTACTTTATTAACCTCAACTACCCCGTTTTTACAAAAAATGATACGGATGTCGTTTTCAGAGTTTTCCGGCGTGCTGATTTTGATAACGACATTTATTTTGAAATCCAAGATGGCGGACATGCACTTTTTAATTATTATACTATATATAGCTCGATTACCACTCACTGACTGACTGACTCATTGACATAATTGTTCTCCTAGAAAGAGACGGAAAATGATATAATGATGTAGGGGAGTTGTGTTCGGTTTCGGGAACCCTCTGGGGAAAAATTATGACATTTCGGAAAAACAAGATGGCGGCCGACGTGATTTTTGCAGCTCCTTTGCTTTTTTAGGGACTCCGTTCAAATTCGCAACTATTAAAGAATGTAGTAAACGATTAATGGGAAATGTCGAAAAAATTGGAAAAACAAGATGGCGGCCGAGTCGTTGCGTTTCAAAATTTTTGATTTTTCGACCCCGAACCGCGGCGCCACAGATCCGAGACGGGGTAGTCGAGGATAACTATTTTTTCGTGTTTCGCCCACGATTATCCTGTATTTTGACAGAACGGGAGTGGTTTTTAAAAATTCAAGATGGCGGCTGTCGTGGCGGCCGTTTTGTTCGAGGTACGAAAAAACGCAATTTTAAAATTCGAATATCTCAAAGTTGGCAACATCGGAGCGATTCGGCTTCTATCAAGCGATTGCACGTATAGGCTCGAAGTATAGATTGGAGGAAAAAAATTACCCCATTTTTCGGGAAATTTCGAGATTTTCGGGAAATTGTAAAAAATCGAAATACGCACTTTTCGCAAAATCCCAGTATGAGCGATTACGTGTTTTGCTCGAACAAATGACATTTGGGTATTTTTGTTGCCGGAGACTAGCAACACTGGAATTTATAAAAGAAAAAGTGATTTTCGACATGGTCTTTTTTAGGGGCGATCGGTTCGCCTGGGTGCGAGCGAGATGAGAGATTGAAACGTCATCGGGAGCGGTATATCCTGTAGTTAATAGGAAAATTATGAAACCGACTAAAATCTTTCCGTGAAACGAGTTGGCGGCCATTTTGTATTTTTTTTAGTTTTTCGAAATTTTGACCACGTTTTTGAGGCAGTTGGCAACATTTTGGAAAGTCAATATGTATGAATCGATTGTGTATCTCGGCTGGCAGTATGGAGATATGCAACCGGTCTTGCCACTTTTGGGGAGATTTTCGAGATTTTCAACTAAGAAACTCCTGTAAAATTTTGTATGAAAATTTTTTTTTTCACTGATGGTGTCGTATAGAAAACAAAAAGTTAGTAAGCCAAAATTATGGAGAGAGCTGATGATTGAGGATATCGGAGACGGGTGAAGGGCCCGCTTAAGGTATTGAAGATAGGTGGGGGGTGCTCGAGCAAATGTCATTCACGACGTCATCCAATTGCCAAAAAGCTGAAAAAAAATTCAAAATGGCGAAGAAAAGATGGCCGCCATACAAATTTCGCCGGTGTCCAGCTCGGAGGGTATAAAAGATGGAAGTGTGGTTTCTTGGCAAAAGAGGATCAGGATCCAGAAGTCTACTCGATGAATAGAAAAAAAATTCAAAATGGCGGAATTTATTTTTCCATACATTTTGTATGGCGAATATCGAATGTCTCATTCTCCTAGAAAAAGACAGAAAACGATACGATGATGTTCGGGAGATATGTTCGGGTGCAAGATGGGAGTCGGGAAAAATTATGACATTTCAGAAAAACAAGATGGCGGCCTAAGTGATTTTTGTAACTCTTTTGTTTTTCAACCGATTTCGTTGAAACTCACAATCTTTGAAGAAAGTAGTAAACGATTAATGAAAATAGTGGAAAAATTTGGAAAAACAAGATGGCCGCCACACAAACTTCGTCGGTGTCCATCTCGGAGGGTATAAAAGATGGAAAAGTGGTTTCTTGGCAAAAGATGATCAGGTTCCGAAGGTCTACTCAATGGAATAAACTCTGCATGCTCGCGGACCACTTTAGTGGTCCGCGCACCCACGCACCCTACTAAATTATTATCCTAATTTACATAAAATAATATGGATATCGTTTTCAGGGTTTTCCAGGGTGCTGATTTTGATAGTGACATTTATTTTCAAATCCAAGATGGCGGACTTTCATTTTCTACAAAAAATAGAAATGCCTGTCATTTTATGGGGTTTTTCGGGGTGAATTCTGTATCTTAATAAATGAATTTGTTTTATATAATAAAGTTAACATAACCACGTCACGTGAGCTGCTTTAGCAGCTCGCGCACCGAGCAAAAACTAGTTATACTATATATAGCTCAATTACCACTGACTCATTGACATAATTGTTCTCCTAGAAAGAGAAGGAAAATGATATAATGATGTAGGGGAGATGTGTTCGGGTGGGGGAGTCGACTGGGGAAAAATTATGACATTTCGGAAAAACAAGATGGCGGCCGACGTGATTTTTGCAGCTCCTTTATTTTTTAAGAGATTCCGTTCAAACTCGCAACTATTAAAGAATGTAGTAAACGGTTAACAAAAAATGTGGAAAAAATTGGAAAAACAAGATGGCGGCCGAGCCGTAGCGTTTTAAAATTTTTGATTTTTCGACCCCGAACCGCGGCGCCACAGATCCGAAACGGGGTAATCGAGGATAATTATTTTTTCTGGTTTCGCCCACGATTATCTTCTATTTTGACAAAATGGGAGTGATTTTTAAAAATTCAAGATGGCGGCTGTCGTGGCGGCCATTATGTTAGAGGTACGAAAAAACGCAATTTTAAAAGTAAAATATCTCAAAGTTGGCAACATCGGAGCGATTTGGCTTCTATGAAGCGGTTGTACGTATAGATTCGGGGTATAGATTGGAGGAAAAAAATTACCCCACTTTTAGGGAAATTTCAAGATTTTCGGGAAATTGTAAAAAATAGAAATACGCACTTTAAGCAAAATCGGAGTATGAGTGATTACGTGTTTTGCTCGTACAAATAATATTTGGGTATTTTTGTCACCGGAGACTGGCAACACTGGAATTTATCAAAGTAAAAGTGATTTTCGACACGGTCTTTTTCACGGTATCCCCTTTCGCGTGGGTGCGAGCGAGAGGAAAGATTGAAACGTCATCGGGCGCGATATATCCTGTAGTTAATAGGAAAATTATGAAACCGTGTAAAATTTTTCTGTGAAACGAGTTGGCGGCCATTTTGTATTTTTTTTCATTTTTCGAAATTTTGATCACGTTTTTGAGGCAGTTGGCAACATTTTGGAAAGTCAATATGTATGAATCGATTGTGTATCTCGGCTGGCAGTATGGAGATATGTAACCGGTGTTGCCACTTTTGGGGAGATTTTCGAGATTCGAGACTAAGAAACTCCTGTAAAATTTTGTATGAAAAATTTTTTTTTCACTGATGGTATCGTATAGAAAACAAAAACTTAGTAAGCCAAAATTATGGAGACAGCTGATGATTGAGGATTTCGGAGACGGGTGAAGGGTCCGCTTAAGGTATTGAAGATAGGTGGGGGGTGCTCGAGCAAATGTCATTCATGATGTCATCCAATTGCCAAAAAGCTGAAAAAAAAATCAAAATGGTGAAAAAAAGATGGCCGCCATACAAATTTCGCCGGCGTCCAGCTCGGAGGGTATAAAAGATGGAGGTGCGGTTTCTTGGCAAAAGAGGATCAGGATCCGAAGGTCTACCCGATGAACAGAAAAAAAATTCAAAATGGCGGAATTTAATTTTCCATACATTTTGTATGGCGAATATTGAATGTCTCATTCTCCTAGAAAGAGACAGAAAACGATTAATTGATGTATGGGAGATATGTTTGGATGCGCGATATGAGTAGGGGAAAATTATGACATTTCAGAAAAACAACATGGCGGCCGATATGATTTTTGCAACTCTTTTGTTTTCCAACCGATTTCGTTGAAACTCGCAATCTTTGAAGAATGTAGTAAACGATTAATAGGAAAAGTGGAAAATTTTGGAAAAACAAGATGGCCGCCGTACAAATTTCGTCTGTGTCTATCTCGGAGGCTATAAAAGATGGAAGAGTGGTTTCTTGGCAAAAGATGATCAGGGTCCGAAGGTCTACTCATTGGAACAAACTCTGCATGCTCGCGGACCACTTTAGTGGTCCGCGCACCCACGCACCCTACTTTATTAACCTCAACTACCCCGTTTTTACAAAAAATGATATGGGTGTCGTTTTCAGAGTTTTCCAGGGTGCTGATTATGATAACGACATTAATTTTGAAATCCAAGATGGCGGACATGCACTTTTTAAGAAAAAAATTGATATGGGTGTCGTTTTATTGTGTTTTCGCGGTTAATTTTGTATCTTAATAAATACTATCGTTTTAATGCTTGTCAACCCAACCACGTCACGCGAGCTGCTTTAGCAGCTCGCGCACCGAGCAAAACACTAGTTATACTATATATAGCTCGATTACCACTCACTGACTGACTCATTGACATAATTGTTCTCCTAGAAAGAGACGGAAAATGATATAATGATGTAGGGGAGTTGTGTTCGGTTTCGGGAACCCTCTGGGGAAAAATTATGACATTTCGGAAAAACAAGATGGCGGCCGACGTGATTTTTGCAGCTCCGTTGTTTTCCAACCGATTTCGTTGAATTTTGCAATCTTTGAAGAAAGTAGTAAACGGTTAATAGAAAATGTGAAAAAAATTGGAAAAACAAGATGGCGGCCGAACCGTAGCGTTTTGAAAATTTTGAATTTTCGACCCCGAACCGCGGCGCCACAGATCCAAGACGGGGTAGTCGAGGATAACTATTTTTTCGTGTTTCGCCCACGTTTATCCTGTATTTTGACAGAACGGGAGTGGTTTTAAAAAATTCAAGATGGCGGCTGTCATGGCGGCCGTTTTGTTCGAGGTACGAAAAAATGCAATTTTAAAAGTTATATATCTCAAAGTTGGCAACATCGGAGCGATTCGACTTCTATGAAGCGGTTGTACGTATAGATTCGAGGTATAGATCGGTGGGAAAAAATTACCCCATTTTTAGGGAAATTTCAAGATTTTCGGGAAATTGTAAAAAATCGAAATACGCACTTTTAGCAAAACTCAAGTATGAGTGATTACGTGTTTTGCTCGTACAAATGACATTTGGGTATTTTTACTGCCGGAGGCTGGCAACACTGGAATTTATCAAAGTAAAAGTGATTTTCGACACGGTCTTTTTCACGGTATCCCCTTTCGCGTGGGTGCAAGCGAGAGGAAAGATTGAAACGTCATCGAGAGCGGTACATCCTGTAGTTAATAGGAAAATTATGAAACCGTGTAAAATCTTTCTGTGAAACGAGTTGGCGGCCATTTTGTATTTTTTTTAATTTTTCGAAATTTTGATCACGTTTTTGAGGCAGTTGGCAACATTTTGGAAAGTCGACATGTATGAATCGATTGTGTGACTCAACCAGCAGTATCGAAATATGTGAACAGTGTTGCCACATTTGGGGAGATTTTCGAGATTCTCCCCAAAAACTCCTCCTGTAAAATTTTGTATGAAATTTTTTTTTTCCACTGATGGTTTCGTATAGAAAACAAAAAAAAAATCGAGGAAAAATTTGGAAATAGCTGATGATCGAGGATGTCGGAGACGGGTGAAGGGTCCGCTCAAGGTATTGAAGATAGGTGGGGGGTGCTCGACCAAATGTCATTCATGACGTCATCCAATTGCCAAAAAGCTGAAAAAAAATTCAAAATGGCGAAAAAAAGATGGCCGCCATACAAATTTTGCCGGCGTCCAGCTCGGAGGGTATAAAAGATGGAAGTGTGGTTTCTTGACAAAAGAGGATCAGAATCCAAAGGTCTACTCGATGAATAGAAAAAAAATTCAAAATGGCGGAATTTATTTTTCCATACATTTTGTAAGGCGAATATTTTATGTTTTATTCTCCTAGAAAGAAACAATAAACGATACGATGATGTTCGGGAGATATGTTCGGGTGCACGATATGAGTAGGGAAAAATTATGATATTTCAGGAAAACAAGATGGCGGCCGACGTGATTTTTGCAACTCTTTTGTTTTCCAACCGATTTCGTTGAAACTCGCAATCTTTGAAGAATGTAGTAAACGATTAATAGAAAAAGTGGAAAATTTTGGAAAAACAAGATGGCCGCCGTACAAATTTCGTCGGTGTCTATCTCGGAGGCTATAAAAGATGGAAGAGTGGTTTCTTGGCAAAAGATGATCAGGGTCCGAAGGTCTACTCGGTGGAACAAACTCTGCATGCTCGCGGACCACTTTAGTGGTCCGCGCACCCACGCACCCTACTTTATTACCCTCAACTACCCCGTTTTTACAAAAAATGATATGGATGTCGTTTTCAGAGTTTTCCAGGGTGCTGATTTTGATAAAGACATTTATTTTGAAATCCAAGATGGCGGACATGCCTTTTTTAAGAAAAAAATCGATATGGGTGTCGTTTTATGGTGTTTTCGCGGTGAATTTTGCATCTTAATAACTCGATTCGGTTTAATACAATAAAGCTAAACATTACCACGTCACGCGAGCTGCTTTAGCAGCTCGCGCACCGAGCAAAACACTAGTTATACTATATATAGCTCGATTACCACTGACTCACTGACTCATTGACATAATTGTTCTCCTAGAAAGAGACGGAAAATGATATAATGATGTAGGGGAAATGTGTTCGGATGCGGGATTCGACTGGGGAAAAATTATGACATTTCAGAAAAACAAGATGGCGGCCGACGTGATTTTTGCAGCTCCGTTGTTTTCCAACCGATTTCGTTGAATTTTGCAATCTTTGAAGAAAATAGTAAACGATTACTGGGAAATGTCGAAAAAATTGAAAAAACAAGATGGCGGCCGAACCGTAGCGTTTTCAAAATTTTGATTTTTCGACCCCGAACCGCGGCGCCACAGATCCGAAACGCGAAATCGAAAATAATAATTTTTTTCTTGTTTTGCTTACAATGATCCTGAATTTTGACAGAACGGGAGTGATTTTTAAAAATTCAAGATGGCGGCTGTCATGGCGGCCGTTAAGTTAGAGGTACGAAAAAACGCAATTTTAAAAGTCAAATATCTCAAAGTTGGCAACATCGGAGCGATTCGGCTTCTATGAAGCGATTGTACGTATAGACTCGAGGTATAGATCGGTGGGAAAAAATTACCCCATTTTTAGGGAAATTTCAAGATTTTCGGGAAATTGTAAAAAATCGAAATACGGACTTTGTACAAAATCAGAGTATGAGCGATTATGTGTTTTGCTCGTACAAATGACATTTGGGTATTTTTGTCGCTGGAGACTGGCAACACTGGAATTTATCAAAAAAAAAGTGATTTTCGACACGGTCTTTTTCACGGTATCCCCTTTCGTGTTGGTGCGAGTGAGAGGAAAGATTGAAACGTCATCGGGCGCGGTATATCCTGTAGTTAATAGGAAAATTATGAAACCGTGTAAAATCTTCCTGTGAAACGAGTTGACGGCCATTTTGTATTTTTTTTTATTTTTCGAAATTTTGACCACGTTTTTGAGGCAGTTGGCAACATTTTGGAAAGTCAAGATGTATCAATCGATTGTGTGACTCAACCAGCAGTATCGAATTATGTAAACAGTGCTGCCACATTTGGGGAGATTTTCGAGATTTTCCCCAAAAACTCCTCCTGTAAAATTTTGTATGAAAATTTTTTTTTTCACTGATGGTTTCGTATAGAAAACAAAAAAAAAATCGAGGAAAAATTTGGAAATAGCTGATGATCGAGGATGTCGGAGACGGGTGAAGGGTCCGCTCAAGGTATTGAAGATAGGTGGGGGGTGCTCGACCAAATGTCATTCATGACATCATCCAATTGCCAAAAAGCTGAAAAAAAATTCAAAATGGCGAAGAAAAGATGGCCGCCATACAAATTTCGCCGGCGTCCAGCTCGGAGGGTATAAAAGATAGAGGTGCGGTTTCTTGGCAAAAGAGGATCAGGATCCAAAGGTCTAATTGATGAATAGAAAAAAAATTCAAAATGGCGGAATTTATTTTCCCATACGTTTTGTATGGCGAATATTGAATGTCTCATTCTCCTAGAAAGAGACGGAAAACGATACGATAATGTAGGGGAGATGTGTTCGGGTGGGCGAGGCGAGTAGGGAAAAATTATGACATTTCAGAAAAACAAGATGGCGGCCTATATGATTTTTGTGACTCTTTTGTTTTCCAACCGATTTCATTGAAACTCGCAATCTTTGAAGAACGTAGTAAACGATTAATAGAAAAAGTGGAAAATTTTGGAAAAACAAGATGGCCGCCGTACAAATTTCGTCGGTGTCTATCTCGGAGGCTATAAAAGATGGAAGAGTGGTTTCTTGGCAAAAGATGATCAGGGTCCGGAGGTCTACTCAATGGAACAAACTCTGCATGCTCGCGGACCACTTTAGTGGTCCGCGCACCCACGCACCCTACTTTATTAACCTCAACTACCCGGTTTTTATAAAAAATGATATGGATGTCGTTTTCAGAGTTTCCCAGGGTGCTGATTTTGATAACGACATTTATTTTGAAATCCAAGATGGCGGTCATGCATTTTTTAAGAAAAAAATCGATATGGGTGTCGTTTTATGGTGTTTTTGGGGTGAATTTTGAATCTTAATAAATAAATTTGGTTTAGTATAATAAAGTTAACCCAACCACGTCACGCGAGCTGCTTTAGCAGCTCGCGCACCGAGCAAAACACTAGTTTATAATATTAGTAAAAGTATGGATGGATATAGAGGTCTCATAAGAAAGCTCAAAGTCACTCAGCGGGTGATGGAGAGATCAACGCTTGCAATTTTTCTACGACCTAGGTAGATAAGCACGTGTTCAAATCAGAAATGAGGAGATCCCTAAGAGAACCAGAGTAACCGAAATACTTCCACGGGTTGCGAAGCTGAAGTGGCAATAGACAGATGACATAGTTTGAAAAACCGATAGATTTTGGGGCCGCAAAGTACTAGAATGGAGATCTTAAATTGAAAAACGCAGCGATTCTAGATCGCCCATTAGATGGACAGATGATATCAACCATCCCATTGAACCCGCTGTGGATGCAGTCGGCGGAAGGCCGCGGTATGTGGAAGTCTCTAGAAAGCACCTAGTAGGTAATATGTCCAGTAGTGGACGTCTTAGTTGACGATGATAATGATGATGATCACATTGTATAATGCTAATTAGGACCTATACCTCAGAATACATAATAGTATGCGTCCTAAACAAATATTATTCGTGACGTCTATTACAGTAATATACCTTCGTGGCATAGTTTATCTAAGCTTAGTACATGATACCGTGGAATCCCCGCGAGTTTAGCTCACTGCAGTGACCTTCCCACAAGTTTTCCAGGTCGAGGTCAGAGGTTACCTATTTAGTTTTACGCGCTTGCTTCACGTTTTATAGAGCTGAGCATTTGTCTTGATTCAGTTTTAATTAAAACCTACATCTTTTGTTGAAAAAATATTGAAAAAATTAAATGTTTTTTTTATAAGAGTAATTCAAGTTATAAGTGCCTACTGAACATTGAATTCACTGAAAATTTAAATATTATATTATTTCAGTTTAATTTAAGAACGCAATTTACTTGTATTTATAGATATGTGGTCATGACGTAATCATTTATTTTGAGTTCAAAACTGAGAACAAAAAGCTTCAATTGCCTAATGCTTATTTAAGTCTCAATCACGATAATAACCTTCTTATAATGTCTTACAAGTGTAAATTAAAAATTTATAACACCCCCGACAAGTGAAGGTTACATTAACTAGAAAAAAGCTGATAACTTTCAAACGGCTGAACCGATTTTCTTGGATGATAGCTAAGAACACTCTCGATCAAGCCACCTTTTAAACAAAAAAACCTAATTTAAAATCGGTTCATTCGTTTAGGCGCTACGATGCCACAGACAGATACACACGTCAAACTTATAACACCCCTCTTTTTGGGTCGGGGGTTAAAAATTACACAAAACACAAAAAACAAGACAAGTTAGCTATTATAGAGAAAAATCAAGCAATCAAAAAATCAATTAACTTACCTAAGTATGCATCGACCTAATGGAGATAAGATAATTATGTATAATCAATTTGTAATGTGTATTTGTATGTTTTTGAATATTATATATTTTTATTTACTTCCTTTACTACCTATTTCTATTTAATTAGGAAGTGCTAGGTGTGGAATGCCTTGCGTCCATGTTTCCTGCCACACATAATCAACAAGTGTAAATTAAAAATTTATAACACCCCCGACAAGTGAAGGTTACAGTAACTAGAAAAGAGCTGATAACTTTCAAACGGCTGAACCAATTTTCTTGGATTATAGCTAAGAACACTCTCGATCAAGCCACCTTTCAAACAAAAAAAATTAAATTAAAATCGGTTCATTAGTTTAGGCGCTACGGTGCCACAGACAGATACACAGATACACAGACACACAGATACACACGTCAAACTTATAACACCCCTCTTTTTGGGTCGGGGGTTAAAAATACCAATAATCAAGAGGCATCTCTAGGCAAACACGCATCTCTAGGCAAACACGCTCCAAACCTAGACTTCATCATTGTTTTCTATTGAGCACTAGCTGATACATGCGACTTCGTCCACATCGATTAAGACTTTTTGAAAATCCTGTGGGACCTCTTTATTTTCCGGCGTAAGAAGTATGCCATTCTCCAGATCGTAAAATATGTCCATGCAAAAAATCACGTCGATCGGTTGCCATATCGATTGCGGCGTAATTAAAGGACTAACTGAAATAAAACCTCTCATAACCAAAGAAAGTGTGTTTTTAACCCCCGACCCAAAAAGAGGGATGTTATAAGTTTGACGTGTGTATCTGTGTATCTATGTATCTGTCTGTGGCATCGTAGCTCCTAAACTAATGAACCGATTTTACTTTAATTTTTTTTTGTGTAAAAGATGGCTTGATCGGGAGTGTTCTTCGCTATAATCCAAAAAAATCGGTTCAGCCGTTTGAAAGTTATCAGCTCTTTTCTAGTTACTGTAACCCTCACTTGTCGGGGGTGTTATAAATTTTTAATTTACACTTGTTTGTTGGCTTATTCAATAAACAAAGACATTTTCGTATTTATAATAAGAGCCTCGCAATAAAAATAAAAAAGCCAATGAGTAGTTTCCTAACCCGAATCACATAAAATATGAGGCTACTTCCATATTACCACAGAATATTTCGTAGTACTTTTCATAGGTAAAAATAAAAAACCTCAGTTTTAAAATTAGCTGCAGTGACATTTGTGCGGGATATGCCGGTCGAGGTCAGAGGTCAGAGGTCACCTGTCCCGTCCCAGGTGCATGTTACGAATTTTGTAGAGCTATCGATGCAATTTGTTAAGCTTCACTGCTAACTAATATGTTCCCATTTCGATAGCTGTGATTGATCATGATCAACCCACCACGAGCCCACTACTGAGCACAGAATGAGAAGGGTGTAGGCCAAGTGCGGAACTATCACCATCACGAACCCATCACCACCCCACAACTGAAACTCTCAGAATGAGAAGGGAATAAGCCACGCTGGTCCAGTGCACATTGGCAGACTTCACTCACCTTTGAGAACGTTATGAAGAACTCGACTTATAGTCTCGATAGCTCAACAGGTTGAGGAGCGGACTGAATTCCGAAAGGTCGGCGGTTCAAACCCCACCCGTTGCAATAGTGCAACGGGTGGGGTTTGAACCGCCGTTTGTCGTACCCACTCCCGGCACAAGCTTTACGCTTAATTGGAGGGGAAAAGGGGAGTATTAGTCATGATTGGCATGGCTAATATTCTTTTATAAAAAAAAAACTATCAGGCAGAGATCTTATAGAGCGTACTTTGACTTTGCTTACACTTAAGTATCTGTTAAAACGGGATAGAACAATGTTTTCCTTCACCGTTAAAGCAAGTGATTGGAAGGCACATAACTTCAAAAAGTTAGAATGCCTGCCCGGGACCGAGCCCCGACTTACCGAATAGGAGGCGGACGCCTTTTAACCACTAGGCTATCGCGGCTCTAGCCTTGGTTAACCAGTACAAGTAAATGGGTTCATTAAAAGGTTTGTTGGAAAATGAACATGATATTATGTTCAGCTAGTGCTGGGTATATTTTGCAATTTTCCTTTGTTTATTTTATAAGATACTTTCCTGCACATTGCTAAATATTAGATAGCTTCGCCACAGCCGAGTAATTTTTTTTTAAGTTTTATAATTTTCATTATTATTGACCAGCTTTTGCTTCCGAATTCGGCCGTGTGAATTTAGGATTTTTTTAATCCTGTAAGACAAAGAAATAGTTAAAAAAGACTTGCAAAACCGATTTAGCCGTTTTGAAGATATTAAGTCTGTAGAAGAGGTTAGAGAATTTTAGAAGAGATAGATATATTTTTGTGATGTACTTAACTCAAATTCACGTTTTTTGGATTTTTCATTTTACTTGTGCTATGAGACCTACCTACCTGCCAATTTTCATGATTCTACGTCAGAGGGAAGTGCCTACCCTATAGGTTTCTTGACAGTCACGACAGACAGACAGACTATAAGGGACTATAAGGGACTCTAAGGGACTATAAGGTCCTATAAGGGTTCCTTTTTCGTTTTGAGGTACGGAACCCTAAAAGGAAGAACTTAACTGATAAAAATGTTTATAAATGTATAACGAGACAGCTCGATATATCAAGCTGCCTCGTTTGAATGTACCTACCTACTTGAGAATGTACCTAGCGGGTAGCGGTAGCCCCCGATAGACTGTGAATTGGGTCGTCCAATAACTCATGAGATGCATTTTTAACATTGCTTGCCACGATCAGATAGGTATTTACCAGGAAATAAATAATTTAACAGAATTTTTTTCACTTTGAAACGCAATATAAAAATCGAAGTTATACAGTGTGTTTTTTTTTAACTGAGGCAGTATGGGGAAATCTAAAACCATAGGAGATACAGGAAAACTGTCTGAGAAAACTTCAGCTCTTTTTTGTGAAAACAATTTTGGCATAGTCAATTTTTGTATTTATTTATTTATTTGACCATTTTCTGCAGTCCCAGTTTTTTTTTCGATACAATGAAATGATCCTTATCTACAAGAAACTGAGTCGATCAGCATTAAAAAAAATTATGTCAATATCAATGATTTTTATAGACAACTCACGCTTGACCAAAATTATTTTCACAAACAAAGAGCAGAAGTTTCCTGAGACAGTTTCCCTGTACCTCCTATGGTTTTGGAATTCCCCATACTGTCCCAGTTTAAAAAAAAACCACACTGTGTGACACCAACTTAGCACTTAGAAAAAAAAAACTCAAATTCTATTCCGTGAGATGCCTATTTTCCACAGGTGAAATCATGTAATAATAACCTCGAACTGAAATTCTATAAATTCTATGAAATCTTATCAATATCATCTTTGAGGTTGTTTGAGGAAAGAAGTATATATCTGATATTCAGATTATATTAGTATTTATCTGCATGCTACCTTTATATCGGATTTCGATGGCACACGAATGAAATACGAGTATACCTTACCGGCACGCTAATCCCTTGTTGAAATTTTCATTTTGGAAAGTAAAATAGCTTGTTTTTTACACAGACAGATACACAGATACACAAAAACACACGTCAAACTTATAACACCCCTATTTTTGGGTCGGGGGTTAAAAATGACGCATATCAGAAAATCTTATACAAGTGTAAATAAAAAATTATAACACCCCCACCCCGAAGGTTACAGTAACTAGAAAAGAGCTGATAACTTTCAAACGGCTGAACCGATTTTTTTGAATTATAGCTAAGAACACTCTCGATCAAGTCATCTTTCAAACAAAAAAACTAAATTAAAACTGGTTCATTAGTTTAGGAGCTACGATGTCACAGATAGCTACACAGATACACACGTCAAACTTATAACACCCCTCTTTTTGGAGCGGGGATTAAAAATATATACACCTGTCAGATAATCTTATGTTAAAGCTAAAAGCCAAAATAGGAGTAGAATGGCTATGCTAAGTTGGATAGTGCAAAGTGAACGGAAGTTGTTCGACTCCCTAGCGTAAACCGTATACCGACATAATACTTCCACAAAAGTTCACTCAGCAGGTAGTATAGGTAACCTTTTATAATAAAACTTTTATGATAGAGTACCTGCTTGCACGCGACATGTCGAGATGGCAATCGGGGCATCCCCACCCCGATTATTATCTCGGCTACTTACAATTTTCCGAAACATTAAGCTTTACATTTTGTGACTAGCTGATGTCCGCGACTTCGTCCGCATGGAACTCTTTGATTTTTCTGGGATAAAAAGTAGCCCATGTCACTCTTCAGGTCCTTATAACTACTATATACGAGTATGTATACAAAATATCATGGCGATCCGATGCTCCGTTGCGGTGTGATTGAAGGACAACAAACACACTTTCGCATTTTCCTCGATAACCAAAATTTTCATTTATAAGGCAGGTTTTTTTTTATTGAATATATTAAAGTAAAAAAAGGCAGGCTTAATAGTCAACTAAAACTAACTAACAGAATAAGTGGGACTGATTGCAATTGCTTGGCCTGGAACTAGATTCTAATTACTTGGACGTAGATTAGTGTCGCTGTTTCGTAGCCACACCTTTCAGACGCTCTATAAATTAAAAAAATAAATAATATTATTAATCCGTAGTCCTAATTGTTGAAGTCATGACTTCTTCGATAATAATGAATATCAGAAGCTTGTGATATCGGAAAATTGAAGTTAACAACTTATTGCCATCAGAACAGTTCCACTTTCGTAAGCAAACAGATTGTATGGCAAGAAGCAACTGGAATAATAAAATAATCCAATTTAAAGCCTTGCCCAAACCTACTAACAAATAGCTACGCCCAAAGAGTTGTATCACTTTACTAGAGCAACAATTATTATTATTGTCCTGTAAAATGGACTGCACAGTAAATTACCGTCGCCTTGGACCCGCACTTTTACTGATGATCCGTCTATATATTTTTAATCATATTATATTTAAAAGCAACTCACGTGGTTATATTATTGGAACAGATATTGATAAAATTTACGTAAACTAAAAAATGTTTATTAGGTTTCCAAGGTTTGAAACCCAAATGTTTATTAGGTTTTCCAACCCAATGTTTATTAGGTTTTTTAGGAAAGTAGCAAGAAATCGATGGATGAGGAAGGCTCTCGGGAGACATCGCTGGCGCAAACGCCAATTAATTGATTGATTGAAGCTTTGCTTTGTAATGAGTGTGTGCTCTTACGATTCCCGCGATGTGAAGTTTACTGCTTCATCAACTCAATGGGTGCGGAGGAACAATAGCTTGTAAAATAATTGCTTGCAGAAGTTGTTGTTCCGTAGCGAAATACCGTGCAGTTTTTGTTTGTATTTTTTCTTGTGTTCTTATAGTCGTACTCACCTATATTAATGGAGATTTTTCAATTTGTTGTACAGACAGAAACAAAGCATTTGATGAAATGATTTCCGTCTGAAAATTGCAAGCTAATGAGTCTCTAAGTCCCTAATTAATGAAGCACAGCTCACGATGTGTCATGACTCATGTACGAGTGGCTTACTAACTTCGCCGTCACACGATCTAGTTTGAAGAACTTCTAGTTTAGTAATTGGTTAGGCCTTGCTTAACATATGAAATAGAAATAGGTACAATCATACTGTTAGAAGTTTAAATATATTATGTACCTACTCATTGTAACGTACCTACCCAAGTCCCAACCCAGCGTAGTGTAGGCATTTGAGTTTCCAAACATCTACTTTATCATAATCCATACTTAGTAATATTATAAATACGAAAGTGTGTCTATCTATCGGTCTGCTAGCTTTTCACGGCCCAACCGTTTAACTGATTTGGTTAGGTACAGAGTTAACTTACATCTCGGATAAGAACATAGACTTTTGTCGGGACTTTTTGTCACGGAAAATCCAAAATTAAAAACCTAAGAATAGTTTAAACAGTGGAAATTCATAAAATTAGAAAACAAAATTTACTAAGATGCTATACTATAAACATTTGGAAGTTCTCGTCTTTGGAATTGCAACGTATATAGTTCAAAAGGAAATTAACCAATTTCCGTCTGAGCTACGGTTTCACAAACATTGATTTCTATAATAAGTTTAAATATTTGCCTTCCTCGTACATTTTAGGCAACATGTTTAGAATTAAAATGTAATTTATGTATTGAAGCTCGTGATAGCCTAGTGGTTAGAACGTCCGCCTCCTAATCTGAGGTCGGGGGTTCGATCCTGGGCACGCACCACTAACTTTTCAGTTATGTGCGTTTTAAGCAATTAAATATCACTTGCTTTAACGGTGAAGGAAAACATCGTGAGGAAACCTGCATACCTCAGAGTTCTCCATATTCTCAAAGGTGTGTGAAGTCTGCCAATCCGCACTGGGCCAGCATGGCGAACTATGGCCTAAACCATTCTAAGAAGTCTAATAATAAGATCTATCATTCTAAGAAGAGACCCGTACTCAGTAGTGGGGCGGAAATGGGTTGATCAGGTTATGTACTGAGATCGTTCGAAATTTTTTATATTTTATCATGCTTATACCACAAGACGTGTTCATCGATAGATGAGCCTACGTTCCTTCTTTCTTGCATTAAGTTGACTTTTACACGATTTTATACTTACAGAAAATATGTACCTACATATAGCATAGTTTTTTTTTTACAATAAAAAAAAATAGTATTGCAACCCCTACGCGGCATCGCTTTGACGCTACGCTAAAGCAGCGCTACGATGCTACAAATCTGCTACGACTATGTACCTATCTATGATACACTATACTAGATATTTCAGAGTTCATAATATGATATTATCCTAACTAGGACCAAGTTCTTAAGTAAGACAAAGGAGTAAAGTCATAAAATATAACTTTGCAAATAGCTACATAATACATACTAACTCCCTAACATCTACAATTTGCCTAGTAAATAGTTTGCGATATTAGTTTTGTCGTCATAATATTGTAAACTTTAGCAGTTAATGTATCAAAAGTAAGTACACCAATATGTGCGTTACTAAATAAACATCATACTCTTCAAGGCTTATTAAAAGCTATTCGTAGCTTTTATTTGCGAAATCGTTTCATTGGTGAAACCACGTTGTTACGTACATAGGTACTTAATTATTTTGAACATATTGCACTAAGGTGAAAGACTAGTAGTAATTCAAATGTAGTAGGTTTAATTCAAGAATGTATGAACTGCAAACAAGTCAAAGAAAACATGAGTTGATACTTCAAAGCCTTTTTTCAGCATTTCAAACCCCATTCATTATGCAAATGACTTGAGCTTGTTTTGTAAGGAAACCCTAGAATGAATAATCATGAATATTATTCAAAATAGTAGCGACCAAAAAGTTTTTGACAATTTTTGTTAGCTTATCTCCTCTTTCCTTGCGTCGCTCCCTCATTACTGAAGGTCATGGCTCCTTTCTGATAACACCTTCTTTTTCCAACGCAACCTGTTCTTTGACGTATGATAAGCCCAATAGATGTTAGAATCAAGATCGTCATCAGGTCCATCCCATATTTCGGGCCACATCTTGTGACCTCTTACCTTGGGGTCTTCCATATAAGCATGAGTTTTTCTATGCTGGTGACTTCTTTCCTGGCTATGTGACCGAAGTTATCGAGTGTTTTTCGCAGACAAATCGTAGCTAAGTTTTTACACCTAGCGTTTTTAATTTGCAGACGTTTGTTCTGTACTCAGTCTACGTGAAACTCAGCATTCAGCTCCAGCAATTCATCTCGAAGGTTTCTTTTCCGGTAGCTTATCTAATACCTACCTTTACCTAAACAAAACCAAGCTGGTGTGGAAATGGAAAATATTTGAAAGAAATAGTTCTCGTCGCCCACCGACTGATGTACACTGCTGAATACTGGCCTTTTGTAGGGACTTCCACATGCCACAGTCTTGGGCTGACTAAATCCACATCCTGCGAATCGTATGATATCCTCTGTTCATCTAGTAGGGGAACTATCAATATTGTGCTTTCCCTTTGCTTTATTCTTTCCTAATAAAATAAAGGAGGATGATGAAAATACTTACCTTTACTTCAAAAAGTAAGGCAATTAACAAAGTAAAACTATAGGCATGTTTGTCACTTTAATTTAATAAATAAAATACATAGGCATAAAATTGCAAACTGGATTAGCAAAGGTATGTTACCAGATGTATAAATGCATTGTAAAAAGAGTCTCAAAAGATTAAGAACTCACCAAAAAGCCAAAATTATAGGCTTTGCTGTTTACTGTGTCAGAATTATTGAAGGTTTCGAAATTATACTTGTACCCAAAATATGCACTGTCTGTGATGCTCATAAAATACAGCTTTGAGCAGTATTTTTAGGCTTGACTAGAATTTTGTTTTATTGCTTACAATAAAGTCATACATTACATACAACATAATATTAATATTAATTCTGTTGTGTAAAAAACTTTTAATCATCGTGACAAAGATACAATTGTTTCTATTTCTTACATATAAGATCCTTGAGAGTTTTGTACACAATTGAATTTAAAACTTCAATTAATTACTATTCTTTAAAGTATGTACTATTTTAAGTAGGTACATACAAGTACACAAATAAACTTAAAATACTTGTCTAAGTAATTAAATACAATAGTAAATGACAACAATAATAAGATCGAATGAATATTGAGCTACCCTACATATAAATACAATATCGACAATTTCGTTCCATAAATAAATAATACTACAAGCTACAACTTAATTGAAGCGCAAACGATTAAACAATAAAGACAATAAGAATGATTTAAAAAACAACACGTAAATAAATACCTATTGATAAAAAGGGCAATTTGGCGTTTTAAAGCTATCGATTAGCTATTAGATCAATCTGGATCATTCACAAAGTAAAAAAAATATGTGATTGACAGGATCTGATCAAAATCGTATCGTAGTGGTGGTAGCGGTCTACGGACAGGACATAATATTAATTTTTTATCCGTATTTTATTAAGCCCTGGTTTTCACAATATTTTCAAATCTTTTTGTATTAACAATATTACTTAGCTTTATCTTTTCTAAATTATTCGATTCCTCAAAGGAAAAAGGAACGCTAATAGGATAACTCCGTTGTTAGTCTGTCTGTGTAAGACACTTTTTCTTGGGGACGTATCGAGTTGAAATTAATTTAAAATATTTGGATTTACGGTTCCTTGAAGGTATAAAAAATCATGTTTCTAGGTCAACGCAATAAAAAATAGATAAGCCATTTATGCCGCATTTTGGCAGTCGCAAATAAATCAAAACCTATACTTAGGATATAATGCGTAAAAAATGAGTTGTCACGCACCGTTGACGTAGAATCATGAAAGGCAAAAAGCAAATAAAAAGAAAAATCCGAAAATCGTTCATTTGTTGTTATATCTACCAAATATATATATTTTTTGCAATCATAAAATTTACATTTGTAGTTGGGAGTAGATTTAAGCCAGAAAGTAATTAAGTATTGGGTGTGCGAGTCCACCACGTACTTGGTCGGTTTTTTCAGGAGAGAATTTGTAACAAAATGAAATTGTTGCCACGCTTGCTAAACTGAATATTTACTGTAAACATTAAGATGGCTTAATGTTTACAGTAAATATTCAGTATACTATAATAACTTATTTTCAGAATACATATTGAAGAGTTTAGAGAGATATCACATTTAAGAGAGCCAATTAGTGTAAATGTGGCTATCCACATATAATCTCCCACTTGAAAGAGATGCTGGGAACGTGTTCAAGTGAGAGGAACTTGCATAAATGATCAGAAAAGTTACTCGACCTTAAAAGCTTACATAATTCATGCAGGCTTCAGCAACTGCGAGCTGGCCTCATTTTGCACACGAGAACCTAAACTCGTTCTAAACAGCATTTTAGTTGAATTTATTACAGCAATTAAGTATCATGCATCGTGTTTCGCTTCTATGAAGATGCTGAGCTAAAAACACGTCAGCTTCGTATAAAATTATATTGAAAGCTTTTATAATTTTCTTTGCTATAATTTTACCGCCAACATCTATACCTATCCACATTGATTATACGAACAAAATACATACATAAACCATAATATCCGAAGAATAGATTAAAGAAGTGGTTATAATGAGGGGTGGCATGCGAGACGCAATTTAGCGCGATTCACTAATGTATGTATGCTGCTACCCACGTCAATTTAAACAATTTAGACAAGTTCGTTAGGCAATCGTGGCGATTAAATCACTTTACGCATCCCGCAAATAATTTACCTCAGCTCAGTGTGATCGAAGCTTAAAAGCTTGGTATTTATTTTATAAAAGCGTTTTTTATAACCATGACATTTTGTAGGTTAACAGTAGTAGTAGGTATAATTAGTATGATATTTTAACGTTATATTTTTATTGTTACAACGGTAAATGTGCGTGTGTATAAATTATAAATACCGGTAAAGGTATTCTTACTTTTTGTAGTATTAATGGTATCTGGATAACGTTACTAGATGTATGGGTTACTTTTAACGTTGGCATATTAACGGTACTTTTGTAACGCTATCCAAAAAAATACCGGTGATTCGGTCCCTGGTAAACAGTTTGAAGAAGAAAGACGATCTTGTTCCTTATCTTCTTCGATTTAATCGGAGTAGAGTCCTTCGTAGAGCGAGCGTGGCATATGTTCTGCTAACAATGACTTGAGCTTTTCGCGAGGGGAGACCGGTGTGTAGCGGGAGAGCGGGAAGGTCCGGGTCACGCCGTCACTCAGCGCGCGAGTCACCGCCGTCAGGTCAGCGTCCTGGTAATGAAAAATGAATTATGCTCCTTTTATCACTATTGTTCATTTTTAGGCTGGAAGCTTTGGAAGGTTGTTTTGATGTAGAAATCCTAAAAGCTCCAATTACGGCTATATGTATCGTACTCACAGATATGCCTGTTAAGCCTGAAGCAACATTATTATAAATATAAATGTCTAACGGCTGAACTCACACGTTAGTCGGAGTGTGCTCGACTAACGCATGTGTTTCAGCCATATTTATATTTGTAAAAGACATAACTCACGTCACGATAGTTTAAGCCTTGAGGCAACATCATTTGTAACGGCAGTTAGAAGTAAAGCTGGAAAAATGATTTTTTAAAAATTATGTCAATTATGTCAGAATTTTTGAGATTTTTTTCTTATTGGGTGTCTGTCTTCATTATAAAGAGAACCTAGATACATGAAAGTTTCTAAATCCAGCAGTTTGAGTTGAGCTTTATGCTGACTGACTGGCATAATAAATGTCAGTCAGTCTCTCCGTTGATAGATTATTACTTATATCTATACTATTTTAAGTTGGCTTTAACTCACTAACAACTTGAGTGCCACGTGGCCTCAGATCAAGTTATTTTCACTCAGCAGCGTCAAAACTACGAGAGCAACTTAGATAGAATTCATATTTTATTATTTTCTAGCACAGCTTCCAGCTTTTAAGTTGATTAAAAAATGTTAGAAAAAAATATGATTAATTAGCGGACTGTAATTAAAATTGGCTCGGTGGAGGGCTTTATAAAAACCATTAATCTGAGGTGAAGGCAATTAGTAATCTGTCAGCTTCTTTGCTGGTCCGTGGAACATTGCAACTTGCAAAAGTACTTACCTATGCTATAACACTGTGCTAAAACTATGCTATAACAGGTCCTAAGGTACATCCATAGTAATGTTATTTTGAAAGTGTGTCTGTTTGTCTGTCTGCTAGCTTTTCACGGACCAACATCTTAAATAATTTTGATGAAAGGTACATAATTAGCTTACATTTCGGGAAAGGACATAGCCTTCTTTTATCCCGGAAAATCAAAGAGTTCCCACAGGGTATTAAAAACCTAAATCCACGCAAACGAAACCGAGAGCATCATCTAGTAATACCTACATATACTTAGTAAGAATAGTCTTAGTCTAGATTAAAACTTAGTCATCCTTTCATTGTATGAGAAATCTTATAGCAAGAGATAAAATATAGCCGTCATTAATTTTCCCTTTTGTTTGCATTTTCACTATCATGCTGTACCCAAATCACACGGTATGAAAGGTTTTAATAAATGGAATTTACCTTTCCTTTTCGATTTGCTCATCAGCTAATAAATCTCCTATTCATTACATAAAATATGTACCCAGATGAAATTAGCTATTGAAATGAAGCGGAATCCAAATACGCTGATAATATAATATTTGATGGATTAATTAGGTAGAAATGCCATGTATGAACATGAACATAGCTATTATCTACCGATGGAATGTTCTTCGAGTCGTTAGGCATACCTGATACCTACCTCCATAAGTGATTGAATTAATCAATTATAGCTGATGCTCGCAACTTTGTTCGTGTAGATTTAAATTATTATTAGCTATCGTGATGATGATGACAAAGTGCAGGTAAAGTTTAATAAGTAATAAACTTCGTAAAATTTTGAAATGACGTATAGCATCTAAAACAGTACTGAAGTAAATATTTACTAGGTAGTGTTAGGTTAAGAAAAATTAATTTAAATTGTTAGAAAGGATACAAAATTACATTAATTTAATTATTAATTGTAGTTGAATAAAATCAATATCTGACTCATATGATGTCATATAATTAATGAATTAAAAGCGTCACTCAGAAAAGCATTTATTATTTAAATAATTTTATTTATTATTTTAATTATCGTCCTGTAATGTCCTCCCAAAACCTACGCGAGGAATTCAAATCACAACGCGTAGAGGTTATCCGAGAGTTTTGATCTAAAAAAAATATATTTAGTTAGAGCACAATTATCGCAACATCTAATCTTCTAACATTTCTGACAATTCAAATAATTAAAAAAAATCCAACATTTATATCTAATATGGGTGCTTCGACGCTTTTTATTTAGGTTTCCTTCCGAGACTCGGAACGATCATTGAATACCTTCGATGGACTTTAGATCGTGAACTGAATCACTGGAATTGTATGCTTCGTAGAACAATTTTCTTTATATAGTATCTAATTCCTTGTATAAATTATGTATGTGATTCAGATTTGAATGGTAAAAAATTTCACTTACAGCACTCTTAGTATATTTCTCGATACTGCGGAGAGCTTGCTCGAAATAGTCTTCTCCGTAGGCGCCTTTTTGTTCGTCGCTAAGCCGTTTCCACATGTCGCGCGCTTGCTCCAGAAGCTTCTCCTCGGAGAGCCACGCACTACCCGTCGTGTATTCGCCGGCAGCTACCACCACCTGACCCAAAATTAATAACATTATATATAACATATATTTATAACATATATTCATAATAAATTTAATATGTATAGTATATTTATCTATTCCTTAAGAACTCCTAAAATCTAGAACATCACAGAAAAGGTAAACACAATAAAATATGTTGATACCCGATGGAGTGCTTTGACACCCGTACTAGGGAAAACCTCTGTTACGGGCACCACATCCTTCCCTCGGATCCGGATGGTTATTATTAGAACCCCTTCACACTCGCGTTCCATCAGTGTATGGGCCCTTTCATAATACAATACGGTGCGGCGTCGCATTGTAAAATTTTACGTCGCCGTACGTTATGCGTCGTGGAAAATATGGGAATCGACGAAGCAATCAACGTCAACGTATTTACGTCAACGAACGTAAGAACGACGTCGCACCTATTGAGGTGCTTCTTACGATGCAACGTCACACTGCAATTATTGTGGTAGGGCCCTATGTGTTCGTCGAACGTATGACGCGGCGACTACGCGATGCTAATGCAGTGCAACCAAGTTACTGATGGTTAAGTTAACACGTGTCACGGTGTCATTAACAAAATGGACACCGACAAGGAAAATTACTGGATTTGCTAGTAAAAAGAACATTAATGCGAAGGTAATTATTATTAAGCTTGTGATGTACACGTTGTACCTATGCGTTAACACCAGCGCAGCGTCGGGCGTCGCGTCGTGTTGTCGTAGCGTCTGCATTGAGCATAGGTTCGATGAACGTCTACGCTGGAGAAACGCTAGTGTGAAGAGCGATCCAAATTCGGAATATTTAATATACTGCGGTACTATTTTGCACCGCAAACCGTTTTGGTAATACACACACACACACGTGTTTGAGATTTTCACTAATTTGATCTTAAATAGTGTTTCGAAAACTGCGTATCACCTACGTTGTTTAATATAGATATAGATAAAAGAAAAATGTAAAAAGTATTTATTTATGTATTTTTGGGTGCCGTCTATTTGTATTTCTATAATTTTCAAATATCAAAGTCGAGACCTAAATAAAGATTAATAGAAAAGAAACCTTACAAAACTTGTAAGTGGATAAGTTGGGCGAAGTTTCCAATTGAGAAAGTTTATTCAAGTTTCCCAATCGAATTTGTCCGCTAATTTAGTCAATAAAGTGAGATGTGGACGACAGGACTTAAACATATTTTTGTAAAAACCGCCAGATTTACTTCTAACATCCCTCATTAATTTTCTATACATATATATGATGTAGGTAGGTAGTATCTACCCAAATATATTATAAAACTCCAGATAGGAAATCTTCATACAATTGCACTTGTATTAAAAAAATTGAAGACAAATTAATTATTAAAAAGACGTACGCTTGTGTAAGGGACACATACGCCTAACGACACAGATATCGTATGTGGATAATACATATTGGCTCTGGACTTAGGCACCTTCGAGTGTGCTTCAAAAAATGGCCGCAAAGTTAAAAAGTTTTCACGGGAGTTTTAAAAACCTAAATCCACACAGATGAAATCGTGGACATTAGCTAGTCTATTATTGTAAACAAGGATACATCTGCGTTATTGGTTTGCCCTAATGCGGATGTGGGATCTGTGTAATGAGGTACTAAGCTAGGCCTAGTTTAAGCTTCATGCATCTAAGAAACTTTTTTCCCCTCGTTCCCGTTTATTGTCACTGATGTTACCGATTTGAGGTCAGGTGGATATTGTTCCATTGTGTTCAAAGTAGCAGCCAAGTTAGATTTTGTTCTCTATATAGCTTGAAAAATCGGTTTTATTTTTCCACTAGATGTGAGAATCTTCGTCCACGTGGATTCAGATTTTTAAATCCCTTGATCTTCGCTTGTCTCGGACAAAAAATAGCCTATATCTGTGTTTGAGATATCTACCAGCTATATAGCTCTGTACAAAATAGAAGATGTCAACGAAATCGTAAACGTGGATTTAGGTTTTTGAAAATCCCGTGGGAACCTTTGATTTTCCGGAACAAAAGTACTTAACCGTGTTCCCGGAATGCAAGCTCTATACCTAATGTCGTTTAACGGATGGGATGTGAAAAGCAAGCAGATATTCAGACACATTTTCGCATTCATGATGTTGACTTCGAAAATCAAAGAGTTTGAAAACCTAATTCGACGAAGTTGTGAGCATCATCTTTCTTCTTGGCTTGCATCCCAAAGACAGACATAGGATTTTTATTCCAGAAAATCAATGAGTTCCTCCGGGTTTAAAAAAACTACATTCACGCAGATGAAGTCTATGATATGATATTAGTATAGATCACGATATCGTCGTGTCGCCTTGTGAAGAGTGTGGATGCGAGACTTACGACGTCGACGCCACGCGGCTTCAGTTCACGACGCAGACAGGCGGCGAGGGCGTCGAGCGCGGCGAGCGAGGCGGCGTGCACGCCGCGCACGGGCGCCGCCACGTGCGTCAGGATGGACGAGGCCAACACGACGCGGCCCCGCGAGCGGCGCACTAGCGGCAGCATCACTTGAACCAGGCGAGCCGGTCCTGGAAACAGACGCGTCCAATTAGCTCGTTCTAAAGTCGGAATGTCCTCCTTCAACTGGCATTGTTCGCATTTGTATAAGAAAGTTTCCGCTTCTTTTCACGAACAAGAGCTCGCGAATACCTTTGAAAAATATTTTTATTAAGCAGGTACCTACTTATACTTTTCTTATATACCTACTTGCATTTTTCTTAAAACATTCGCGAAGTTTCATTTAAATAAGGCTCTTTTTAATACACTAAATTCATTTTACTATCGCCATATTATAAGCCTATACACAATTAAACAAATCTTATTGCAATTTACTTGGTGATGATGTTATGTGGGCACATTTTTTAACCTACAAGTAAGCACTAGAAAGCGATCTCACCTAGTGGCAAGTGATGATGTTGTACCTATAAGATGGAAGCTGGCTAACTCGGTCCCCCTTGTATGGCAGTTTCATTAAAACCATACCTACCTCTTATCGGTTTTTACATGGCTCGGTAATCGTACTGGAACGCTAAATCGCTTGACGAAACGGAACGGAAAATAGGCAGCAGCCTCTGCCAGACCAGACCACAGACAATTTCGAAATTATAAATTCCTAAATTATACCAGCCGAGAATCGAACCCGGGACCTCCCATTTATACAAAACCACAGCGCTCACCTTTCCAGGGGGGTCATCATCGTCAACCTACTTAATTAACCTACAAATATTTTACATAGTTTTATTTAATAAAGCCCTGTAATAACTACCTAAGCTCCGACCCTTTTTATGAAAGAAGAAATTCTGCACCAAGAACACGGGATTATGATGAAAACAACGGCCTTAAAAAACGAGTAGTTAACACGGGTCAAGCTATAACCAATAACAAAGGAGATTCAATATTTAAACTAAAGACAGAAATAAAACCAAGCAGTAGACTTCATTTAATTTTATTTAGTTTAGAGATTGTGTACGATAGCATAAGGCCTCATTCATAGGAGAGCTTATTTTAAGGTCCGTTAAAAAAGCGTTCAAATAGAACAAATGCATTCCCAAGTATGTTCACACGGAAACGTTTTTTTAACGCGTGCATCGTTAATACCTGCCAACGCCGGGGTTTAACGCAACGCTTTTATAACGCTCGTGTGAATTATGGCTTGGCTGTCACATTATAACGCTTGCAACATTAGATACGCTTATTTCACAGGCTGAAATCTAAAACATCCAGCGCCATCTATTGCACTGAAGTTGTAACAGACACAAATGCGGAGACAGCCATCTTACAGCGATACAGGGTAGCGCGTACATACCAAGCAAGTTCACCTCCATAGCTCGCCGAATCACAGAGAACGGCACCCATTCTAGTTCACCCAGCGCGCACCAGGACTCGCAGTTGACGATGGCCCACAAGCCTTGGGCGCCCTCTGGTAGGTGGTCCACGATATACAGAGACGCCGAGAGAATCTGGTGAACAAGAGAATAACAGTTACATTCAAACGTCGAATGAGGTCACTAGCATTTTGTACACTTGAAGGTGATTTGTACCGACCATTTAGATTTCTTTTTTAAATGGCGTGCGTACTCTTCAATTTTCCGGGATCAATCATATGTTATTTAAATGTGCCGATCGATCCCTCAAGTGAAAGCTGTTCAGCGCAACAGCGGTTTGATTACTGATTAGGCAAAGAAGATTATTAAAGATAACAAGAATAAGAAAAAGAAAGATATCTACAGTCCCTACATTCTCTGGTCGAGGCTTTGCTACTTTAATAACGTAAAATATTTCAGTTTGCGTAGGACCGTGAAACTAGTTATGAATTATCCCTTGGAACCACAATTTGATGTAAGTTTCGGGCGATACACGTGATATATCCATACAAAATACAATAATAATCCATATAGATCCAAAAGCGAAAGATACGAAAGCTTCCAAAAATTAATGTGGTTGACCTTAGTTATGAATTATTTAGTTTTTTTTTTTGTTTGAAAGGTGGCTTGATTGAGAGTGTTCTTAGCTATAATCCAAGAAAATCAGTTCAGCCGTTTGAAAGTTATCAGCTCTTTTCTAGTTACTGTAACCTTCATTTGTCAGGGGTGTTATAAATTTTTAATTTACATTTGTGTTGTCAGGAATTGGAATAAAAGCTTCGCGACTATTAGGTTAGTATTGCTAGCGCGCTTAATGGATAGGCTACTTTATAGGCACCTGTGTTTCTGAAGTGATGTCCAGCTGAAGAGTATGTAGTCTACCAGAGCAATCTTCCTTGAGCATATCGGCATCAATATTTCCAGCCTTGTTCTGGAAGCCCGCGAACACATGATATCCCAAGTCGTCCAGCTTCCTGGCTAGCGCGTTTCCTAACACATTGTCGCATCCTGTCACTAATACCGCTTTCCCTGCTGCTATGACCTGCAATAAAGAAAAGTAGGTTAAGTTAAAAATGTTAAGACTTTTTCTATAGTAAACTAGACGATGCCCATGACTTTATCTGCGTGGTTTAGGTTTTTATAAAAATCCCGTGGGAACTCTTTGCTTTTCCGAGTTAAAAAGTTGCCTATGTCAATTACCGGGACGCAAGCTAACTCTTTACCAAATCTCATATGAATCGGTTAAACGGATGGACCTTTCAGAATCCCGTGGGATCTCTTTGATTTTCCGGGATAAAAAGTAGCCTATGTCCATCCCCGGGATGTACGCTACCAAATTTCATCAAAACCGGTTAACCTGTTGGGCCGGGAAAAGCTAGCAGATAGACAGACAGGCAGACAGGCAGACAGACAGACAGACAGATATACATACAGACAAACACACTTTCGCATTTATAATATTAGTATGGAAGTATGGCTGGTAGTGTGGAATACCTACCTAGTAACCATATGGAAGTTTTTGCAGCATTAGTTTATCAAAAATCACTAACATACTAGCTACCCCATCAAGGTGGACAGACGGCATCAAAGGAGTCTCGTAGGGAGTCGCTGGTTCGAGGCAAGACAGTGGCGAAGATTCTGGCGTGTGGAAGGGACCTATATCCAGTAGTGGAGGTCTATTGATTTATGATAACTTGACGACTATTCCTTTATAACTATCGTTGAATGGGGAAGAGACAAACAGTAAACAGTTTTAAACAGTCTTTTGGTCCAGTTCAATCAGCTGTCAAACGGCAATCTCCACGGGTTGAATTAATCATAAGTTGCGTAATCTAGCGGCTGATAGATGATTACGAAATATTCGTAATTAATTTGAATTATTCAGCAAATGGAAATCGTACTGGAGGACCGGCGGGCGACGAAATAAAGTTTTCGTTAGAAATAGTCGGCGCAAGGTGATTAATGTCCGTTATAATACCCGTCGAGTGAATATTTTATTTAGGCCTTTCAGGTACTTCCACCTATGCGTGTCGTGATGACGTTCACGGTAACTATTTTAGGGCTGCTCATACACTTCAATCGTTAATTTTAATGCCATCTCCCTCTTACTGGTTTTAGGTCACGCAGAAATTGCAGCATTCTTATCTACTTGTTACCTGATAACGGTTCCTATTATTTGTTTTAATTAATTATTATGTAATGAAATTTTTTTTGAGTTTCTTGCTGGCTCTTCTCGGTAAGAAAGGCATTCCGAACCAGTGGTAGATGCTCTTGACGATTCAGAAGAAGGTACTTGTAAAAGTCTAATTGAATAAAAGTCTTTTTTTTTTAATATTTTTTTGTTGGGAATGAATATGGCCCAACTGGGTATAATAAAACGTTTAATTATTTGCCTATAAAAAGTGGAGTAAGCTTGATTTGCCATCTTGAATGAAAAGTACACAAACGCGTTTTAATAGAAATAAGAATAACTCAGTTCGCTCATTAGGAAATGTTTCAATAGACGTTGTAAAAGACAATTTTCAGGCATTTTTTACAGAAAGCCTTTTATGAAAGTGTCATTTTATAAACATAATGGCAGCTTTACGTAAAAAGAAATCACGGAACTCTATACCTACTACGTCTAAATTCACTGACATAGCTAATTTACCTTTATTCCGGTCATTCTAAAAATAAAAATATGTCGTCAGTAATTTTTATTGTTATATACTTAGTTAAGTACGTCACACATTTCGAGAAAAAGTGTTTAAGAAATAAGTAAGAAGTTTAAGAAGTAGGAAAACGACTGGTAACCTATTTTTAAATTGGCCTTTATAATAAAGTATGATGACGCAAGTGAATGTACCGAGGTTGGCAACCAAGGAACATACCGCTCTCCGGGAAACCCTGCAAACTCTACTTACGTACACGTTATTTGAGTGAGTCTACAAATAAATAATAATACGTCAACGAACTCTATAATGGACGCATGGGTAGCCTCATTGTTTCCATCGAAATTGGTAACTGATTATTCTGCAACTTCCAATTATCCGATGATATAATATGTGAAATGTTATATAGGTTTATTAGAATGATAAGAATATCAAATTAGTATGACGATAAAATTCCACGAAGATACAAAACAATCACATTATCACTTTTTTTCAAATTGAAGAACTTTTGAAAATGTTTTTATTAGTATGCCCTCTATACATATAATAAAAATTAATAAGTATTAGGAGTTATGTCTGTGACATAAGTATAGAAATACGGTACCTCCTATAAAATTCGTGGTGTAATCACAGTAGTAATTCTAGTTTAAGATTAAGATTAAATATACATATAAAATTTAAAAAAAATGTAAGTAGAATAAAGAAAGAAGAAAGAAAGAAAGAAAAACTGTTTATTTGGTACCAACAAAAATATAACTTAAAATAAATAAAATATGAAATGGGACGCGTGACCTACCCATATCTTTATACTAGCCGATGCCGCGGCTTCGCCCGCGTGGATTTAGGTTTTCGAAATCCCGTGGGAACTCTTTGATTTTCCGGGATAAAAAGTAGCCTATGTGCTAATCCAGGATACTATCTAACTCCATTCCGAATTTCGAGTTTTTGCGTGAAGGAGTAACAAACATACACACACACACACACACACACACATACAAACTTTCGCTTTTATAATATTAGTGTGATTCGCAACTGATTGCTCAATTTATTTGTAATCTGGTATAAAATCCATTTTATTTTATTAACCTAACCGTAACCTACACGGCACTCCTCCCTCTAGGGATTCATGACCTTATTTGAAAAATCTTTGCTAGATAATTACTCGGGGGCATGAGAAAACAATACGAGTACAAAGAGAATAATGTCTAAGTTGATCTAGACTTAAAAAATAAAATTATTTATAACTCATCTCATAATTTAGGACCAAAACATCAGAAAGAAGAGTTGTTAGGCTCAAACTGCATTGGGGGAGAGACGAAGCGACGCGACACATTTTGAAACTGATCTGTATTGTATAACTAAGGTAAGTAGATAATCTAGTTTTACTTATAAATTCGTATTAAATTTTACCTATCCTAATATTATACTTAAAGAGGTAAAGTTTGTAAGTTTGGATGTAGGAGGTGATCTCCGAAACTATTCATCCGATTTCAAAAAATCGTTCACCATTTGACACGACATTATTCCAGATGGACATAATCTATTGGGCGGATCAACTCGTAGTCTTATAAAATTAAAAGAGTTCGTTGGTTTATTTGTGTACTCATCACGCGAATAAACTAAACCGATTAAAATTAAACTTGCAGTTCGATTGCGTCTCGCCTCGTCCCATGTAGCCCCGTACGTTAGTGAGGTCGCCCACGGCGTCTTTTTGCAGATATCCAGTAGCGATACAGTCGAAAAAGGTAGCAATAATACCGCGATACTGCCGCTGGTCGTACACCTTCACCCATCGTAGCAGAGATTTTGCATCGCTATTGATAGTCGTTAGTACTATGATATTGACTACCTCAGAATATCTGTTGATTTTACAGTTGCAAAATGGTCTGGATCGAGACCACATTAGTCGCGTTTTCTTTGTTGCTGCTTCTACGGAAGCAGCCAAAGCGTGGGCAATGTAAATATTGGATGCACCCATAGGTACAATAAAGAAAGGCTTTTAAATCAATACAGTCGGGCATTTGCATCGTTGTAGAAGCGATGCTGAATGAATACTATGCGATTGTATCACTTCTGAATCGTTAATGTCGCGTGTTACAAATGCGACTGACAACCAAAAGTTAACGAAATACGCTACTGAATCGCTGCAAACAGTCACCGTGGGCGATCTCCCTAGAATTATTACTATATGCATGTTTTCGTTCGATAGAAGGTCGACTCTAAACCAGTCCGAGCGAATTTTCCATTATCAGTTTATAAAGAATTTTATGGGCGCATCAAGCAGCTTATTCCATCGTAGCTACTTTAACGGTAATATACGAGTACTATTATTGCACTAGAAGTTTTCCGAGATTAAATTAAGAACAAGGCCATGTGGCATGTAGCTATAAAGATATTGAAAAATAACAACTTAGAAGATAATTTCAGTAAAGTTAACCGCCAAAAGTGGAAGAGCGCCGGCCGCTGACTACATTAGCGTACGAGTCTCTGCCAAGGGTGTACGGTACGATAAGAATAACTAGATAAATTTGAAAACTGAAACCCGACTACGATCGTCTTAATAAACGCTGAAATATCATGCTAAAAGTGTTTTTCTGTTCCTTGGTATATTTTAATGTTGTAGTACATTATATTCATGAACTCAGAATTCTCTCCTCTTTCATTTTACACCCCACTCGATACAATAGCAAAAAAAATTTTGGAAACCCCCACTTTTTTTGGTGTAACATCCGTTAGGTCAATTTATTTCGTATAAAATATATCCTATGTCACCCGGATCTTTACAGCGAATCAATTGACACCTGCTTCATCAAAATCGGTCCATTAGTTTAGGCGCTATGGTGGAATACACAGAATCTGGATACAAACACATACATACATACATAGACTGCTAAGATCATAACCCTTCCTTTTGGCTTTGCCGCAGTCAGGTAAAAATAATTGTAAAAATAATTTTAGGGTTCCATACCTCAAAAGGAAAAAGGAACCCTTATAGGATCAGTTAGTTTTTTATTGACTATCTTAATTTTCATGGGACTTTAGTCCAACAAGGACACGCTAGACCCATTGTAGCCTAATTTACTATCTAAATAATTGCTCTACAGAATTTAACAGATAATACTAAAGAAATATTATTGCCTACGTAGAAATATTTCAGGAATATTTAAATAATAATTTACTTAGTTACAAAAAAATTGGTGATCTACATAATAGGCAAACTAGAAACTGTAATAAGCTTGCGACTCCTACGCTCGGCCTCTTGAAACTCCAAAAGTCGTTTGTGGGAATGAGTATAACCTTTTATAACAAAATTCCGCAATGTATTTTGGACTTGCCCTTACAAAAGTTTAAAACATCTATTGAAAATTTCTGTTTATATTTAATTTAAAATCTATGTAAATTTGGTGTACAATAAAGAATATTTTACTTTATTTTACTTTAAAAGTATGCTCCTTAAAAAAAACATATTACACAATCGAAGATTATGTAAATTAGAAATAAAAGAGCGCGGATTTGATCTGCAGCTCGCTCCAGCAATGCGCGGCCGGTACTGCAATTACTTTCATACGTGGCATAAAATTGTGTATCAAATCTTCGAAAAGCGCAACTGTCGAGGTTTTAATATTTCTTCTCGGTAGGAAAGGCATTCCGAAACAGTGGTAGATATGCATTTGACGATTGAAAATTACTTGTAAAAGTTTAATTGAATAAATCAATACTTTTATTTGTTTATATTTTTATATAATAATTGATTTAAAACTACCTATGTCATATTATTATTAATGTTCTATTTTAGCACAAGAATAACTCTGTATATCTTTTACATCCCACTAGTAGTATGCACTGGACATCGTCTGATCGTACCTGCCACAAAAATATCAGAATAAACTGATTAACTTAATTTTTCAAGAGGATAGTGCTGAACAGAACGCAACCTATGAGCTATGGCTATAAATTACAAACATCAATTTTACTAAAAGCACGTTACTATTTTCATGGGTAATCTGAAGGAATTTGAACAAATGTTTGCGCTTACAGTTTATGAGGCTATCGAATATTAAAGTGAGTTACTTAAGATTAGGTGGCCTACCATTTCTCTAGAAATCAGGACATACCATCACCTATGCATCGGGAGCTTTTCATTGCAAGACTAAATGCATAGCAAATAGGTTTAAATATTGAAACTTGATCGGATCCAAAGGCAGGCTGTTCGACTTGAGCACGATCCCAAAATAACCGGCTCGTTGGGTTGGGAAGCCTGGAGTACCGCAGAGATGTAAGCTCTCTTTGCATGTTCTATTGCCTTTATAATGGGGAGTGCTCTGAAGAGCTGTTTGACCTCATTCCACCTTCCGGCAACGCATCGGCGGATCGGCGGTTCCTCTAGGGCTGCAAGTGTTCATGGGTGGCGGTGATCACTTAACGTTAGGTGAACCGTCTGCTCGTTTGCTCGCTATTCTTTTTATAAAAAAAGTTTTTTTACCGATAGGTAGACTTTAAATCAAATACAAAGCTAAAAGCGTGGAGGACGGCACGCGTGGTGGTGCGTATCGTTTGCTTGGTGGTTTGCTTTTGCTGCATGTATAGCAGTGAAGGAAGGGTCACGCTGCATGTTGCACCATACAAAATTTGTTTTAACATCTTATGGTTCCTAGTGAAACAGTAAATAATGACAGAAACTTTCACGTTGGAGAATCAGTAGGTTGTTTAGAATCAGTAGGTACGTAGTAATGCATAATATTATTGTTTATGTAGGTACCTTAAATTATAAAATTAGTATATTTAAAAGATATCCTGAGTAAACATAATATATGGCTACTATTAGGTTAATATTCAGCCAATCTTTCAATTCAAGGCTGGTCTCCACAATCTAATGTATAATATGTGGGCGTTACGGCGCCTTTCACTTCGCTAAACTATTATTATATGTGAATAAAGAATATTCAGTTTCAACTCTATTATAATGTTAATGGCAGGGATTGACTGAAGCTGAAACGTTAGTGATTATTCTGATAAAACACTTTCTAGCTACCAGTGGATGTTATTCTAATTATCGAAACTTTATATGAAATAATATTATTGTACAAAAATGTAGTTAGGTACATACTATCTTATACCCAGACGGCCATCTTAGATTAACAATGATAAACACAATATTGTATTGTTATCAAAACTAAAGGTGTGTACCTTTCAGTTCAATTGGTCAAAAGGAAAGTCGTAAAATTTTAATTACTAGATTTGACCCACAACAGACACAAACATCATCATCATTATTAACCGATAACCATCCACTTCTGGAGATAGATCTCATGTAGGGACTTCCACACACCAACAAGACAACTAAGGCACAAAAAAGGCAGGCTAAATAAAACCGATTAATAAGGTTAAAAGTGGTAACACTTTAATGGTGGAAAAAGTACTTGCTTCGATTGCTTAAATTGATCCACTTTTTGTAATCGAAGAATTCTTCAGCAGTAAAGAAGCTCCGATAAGTGATATCGCAATAAAAAACCGTGTAAATGGGCTATATTTCATTCTAAACATAGGATTTACTACAAAACGAGAACCGATAGCGTAATTCCTGTTGAGCCAATTTAATGCCAGTCGATGATGTTTTATAGTACCTATAAAAGTTTAAAGTCTATTAGATTTAAGTTTTTAGAAACCTACAGTATTCAGTATGCACCGCCCGGCCTTCCCTCAGAAGTTATCAGTATATGTTTGGTGTTTCTGTATGGTAGCGACTAGCGATGGTGCGCATTGCTTGCTTTTCCTGCATGGCGTGTCGAACACACACGCACGACAACATAACGCCTCCTACTAATAACTTAAATCGCAGTTAGACCTATATGGTCTAAGATCCGGTAGTAGAAATACCATGATCGAGAATACTATGTACTAGATAGTGTCGAATAGTTGGCCTAGATAACGTGACGATGGTGTTAAACAAGTAAAACAAGTATTTTCAACTTCCATCAACTTCCCTGATTAGCCATTTATGAAAGTCGAGCATCAGCTAAAAGAATATACCCAAGGAGTATCATACTACCTACTAGTGTCATTGTAAATACTTGTATAATTACTTAATTGTGCTTAGTAATAGTTGTATAAAAATACAGTCTTAAAGGCGTCTACCCATTATAACTGCCTTAAGTTTATTTTTAGCTGTAGGTATCTACCGCCCGAGACCATTCACAACCCTCGGCCACCCTCGGCCTCCTTCATAATAGTTTCCACAATTTTACACAGTTCTCTCATTCATATAATTTCTGTTTCGTTAATTCATATTATGAAATGTTAACTTACTGGAATTTTTGTATATCCATACTTCCGTACTAATATTATGAATGCGAGTGTCCATCTGTCTGTCTATCAGTCTGCTAGCCTTTCACAAGCCATCCGTTTAACCAATCTTGACGGGCACGGAGTCCAGTCAACGATACTTTTTGTCTCGAGAAATGACGGGGTTTCCAGGGGATTTTTAAAAAACCTAAATCCACAACGAAGAAATTACCGCCATGATCTTAGTATTTGGTACAGAGACAGTTTGCATCCCGGAAAATGAAAAAGTTACCACGGGATTTTTTAAAAAGCGAAACTTGCGCGTACAAAGTCAGCGTATTACCTAGTTAATTATAAACTGAAGTCGTAACCATATTGTAAAATCAAGAAGAAAAGCTTTTAATTGAAAGGATTCGCCCGCGGCCATTGTGCGTAGTACACAGAGATCGTTACTTGCCGCTAGTTTGTTATTTTATATTCGGAGATATCTCAGGAGATTTTATTCATACTCCATAATATAATTTATAATTAACTAGAGGATGCCCACGGCTTCGCCCGCGTGGACTTCCGTTTTTTTAAATCCCTTAGGAACTCTTTGATTCTCCGGCATAAAAAGTAGCCCATGTCTTTCCTCGGGATGTGCCGTACCTATGTCATGTCTGTACCTTTCATTAAAATCGGTTCAGCGGTTGGGTCGTGAAAACGTAGCAGGCGGACAGACAGACACACTTTCGAATTTACAATATTAATATAGTATGGATCATCGTGGTTTCCATTCCATTTTTGTATGCATCTACTGTTGGATAAGTATAGGTTTTTAAGAGAGCGAACCATCAAACACTGTATAATGCTTTTTTTAACTTAATAAATTCCCAATTTAATTCTATTTTTAAAATCATAGAAAAAAGATTGTTTAAAAATCTTAAAAGTGAGTGGGCTACTGTTGGCATTTATAAAAGTAGGAATAAGCTGTTTGACTTGTATGCAGAAAAGCAATATAATTTTACTCCAGCCTTTGTTCAATATGTAAGAAATTATTCAAAATTATTTAGAAATGTTTGCATACAAGCTAAGTCAATTCACATAAAACGAAAAATTATTAATTCAGATAATAAAATAAAAGCAGCTTGGGAAATCATCACAGATGAAACTGGGAAACATAAAATGGAAAATAATAATAAATTGGAACTTAAAATTAACAATCACATTACTGACTCTGACATAGAAATTGCAAAGACATTTGAGGACTTTTTCCGAAACATCCCAGTTACCACTACTAGTTCCCTTAACTCGTCGCCAACAGAAGCCTATAATCTTCTTAGGGGCAATGTTTCTGAGTGCAGTGTACTATTTAAGTTTGAACAAATTACCCCACATGATATTATTAAGGTATTCAAATCTTTACAGTACAAAAAAACAGGAGACATGGGGGATATCAGTAAAAGTAATCAGCAATATTATTGATATTGTTGCTACATATCTTGCTCTAATTTTTAATAAGTCCGTAGAGTCAGGATCCTTTTCAGATCTTATGAAATACAGTAAATTGATTCCTCTTTTCAAATCGGGCAGTAAAAGTGACCCAAATAATTACAGGCCAATTTCGATTTTGCCGACTTTTAGCAAGATATTTGAAAAAATTATGCTCAACCAACTGCTCTTGCACTTTAACTTGAATAAATTACTTCACTCGGAGCAGTATGGTTTTACTAAAGGACGATCAACAATCGATGCGGGCGCAATGCTTTTAAAGCATATATTCGATGCGTGGGAGAACTGACAGAATGCCGTTGGAATTTTCTGTGATTTGTCTAAAGCATTCGACTGCGTTGAGCACGAGACTCTCTTAGCTAAATTGAGCTATTATGGAGTCAAAGACACTGCGCTTAGTCTTATTGCGTCTTATCTCAGTGATCGTATACAAACAGTATGTGTAAATGATGTGAAGTCATCCGGATCAGCCTCATTAATGGGTGTTTCTCAAGGCTCTATCCTAGGTCCCTTCATGTTCTTGGTATATATAAACGATCTACCACATTTTGTCCAAAATACTTGCGATATTGTACTATTTGCTGATGATACGTCTTTGATTTTTAAATTAGATAGAAATGAGAATAATTATGACGATGTAAATAGAGCCATATCGCAGGTCACTCACTGGTTTACTGTTAACAATTTGCTTTTAAATGCAAAGAAAACCAAGTGTGTCGAATTCGCACTGCCCAATACCAAGACGACAAATAACATAAAATTAATGATAAATAATGATATGTTGAAAGTAGAAGAGACCACCGTGTTCCTGGGGATAACTTTAGATGCAAAGCTTCAATGGAACGCCCATATATCAACACTTGCTGGCAAACTCAGCTCTGCTGCTTACGCTGTTAGAAAGATTCGACAGATAACTGACGTGGAAACTGCAAAAATTGTATATTTTGCCTATTTTCACAGTATTATGTCTTACGGAATCTTGCTATGGGGTAAAGCGGCAGATATTGGAAAAATTTTCGTTTTACAAAAAAGGGCAATACGCGCAATTTATAATTTAAAACCGCGCGATTCCCTACGAGAGAAATTTAAGGAAATAGGTATTCTTACAGTAGCTTCTCAATACATTTACAATAATATAATTTTTGTACGACAAAACATCCTCAGCTACAAAAAAATCGGTGATTTCCATGACAGGCCAACTAGAAATCGTAATAAGCTCGCAACTCCTACGCTCCGCCTCAGAAAAGTGGGAAAGTCATATTTTGTGGGAATGAGTGTAATATTTTATAATAAAATTCCACAGTCAATATTAGACTTGCCTTTACCAAAGTTTAAAAAATCCATTAAAAGTATGCTCCTGGCAAAAGCATATTACACAATCGAAGATTATGTAAATGATAAAAAAGCATGGATTTGACTCGCTCCAGCAATGCGCGGGTCTGCAATTGCTTGTATAGTATAGAATATTATTGTAAATTGCACAATTGAAAAGAGCAACCGCCGAGTTTCTTGCTGGTTCTTCTCGGTAGGAACGGCATTCCGAACCAGTGGTAAATTATTTGACGATTCAAAAGCACTTGTAAAAGTTTATTTGAATAAAAATCTATTCTATTCTATTCTATTCTACACAACAGTCCTCCACTCGCTTCCCGCCTTTTTCGTCAGCTCATACTAGGTCCAGCAGGCTGGAGGTCGTCCTACACTATGCCTACCGGTACGCGGTTTCCTCTCCAGAACACATCTGCCCCATCAGCCGTCGTTTCTGCGGCGTATAATATGATCTGCCCACGTTCTTGTTCTTTTAAGAATTACCTCGATACGGGTTTTACCTCTGAGATAGATTCTCAATATAGCTTGTCCCATAGCGCTTTGAACGACTTTCAATTTGTGAACGAGGTCAACTGTCAGTGTCCGGCGTCCGCGTTGCTCTGTTTCTGCTCCATATGTCATGACCGTGGTACACGTAGTGAAGCGTCACTACGCGTACCACGGTCCTAAGTTCACTGCGTATAGGTACCCCTGGAAGGTACTATTTTTAGTGGTATTATAATAATGATTTTATTTCATTTTATTGGTATAAAAATAAATAAAACCTGAAAAACAAACATCATTTTAGTTTGGATTTGAGTATTTTGTATCTTGTTTCGGAACTTCTATAAGCAATATCCTACCTCTGTCTGCTAATTCACATTTCGCCGGCGTGGTAGTCTAACTCTAGAGCCTATATAAACCCTTCTACTTTCGAGATAAGACCCGTGCTCAAGAAGTGGGCTAGATTATGATAAAGTAAATAGCATCTAGACGAATGCTTTTTAAGGAAAAAATAAGCCAAATAATATAATGAAGCGATGAATGATATCATTATTCTGAATTTCATCCTACGTTTTGGCACGATATTTCAACTTTCAAGCTTTCACGCGTGTGGCACTGGCGCCCGTGGCTAGTCAATGCACTTAACGCCTACATATGAGAATAGTTTTATCCTCGCCTTCAACTTGTTTTTATTAGAAGCAGTAAAGGTTTGCTTATGGCTTTTATTATTTCATATCTGTTTATATATTGGTCTCATTTCCATGTTATACGGTAAACTGATCCTTTGTTTATATCTGAAGTATTATAGACTTTCTCCAAAGGGAATGACATCAGCTTTGCGTATTATTGCAGTGTGCCGTCCCACACAAGTCACAACTATCGTGAGTCAGCACTCAGCATCTTCCCATGAGTGGGTTGGTTGGCGATCAAAAAATTCATACATCTCCGAATTGGCGCCGCTCAACTATTTCTACTATGGAGACGAGTTATTTATGTGAGATTTGTGAGTGGGTAACATCTTGCAATTTATGAACAGATTAATTAGTGGATCGTGTCCTATGAATTTAGATATTCCAAAGACGTAACATTATTTGCAGTAGGATAGAACATTTTTTTTTCACTAGTAATGGTTCGAAACTTTGTACGATTTATTTTTAAATTATTTACCAATTATAATTTGTTACAGTGCATTGCTTGTACCATGAATGGTTAACAGGATACGAATAGAAGCAAAGCGATACAGAATAAAAGGGACAACAAAAATGGGTATTAATTTAATTTTTAGTTAACGCCCGCATCATATTAAGTTTCTTATATGCTTTTTGCTTATATATATTTTATTCGTGAGTTTGAGTTTATAATTAATTCACAAATTTTAAGGTTCTGGTAGACGGACGGACGGACAGACATAAATACAAATTGACCCAAATAGACTCTGAGACCTCGCTTCGCTCGTTCAAATATACCTATTCCTGCTGTCTGATTCCCGCGACTTAGTCGGCGTGGATTTTGGTTTTTAAAAATCCCGTAGGAATCCTTTAATTTTCCGGAAAAAGTAGCCTATGTCACTCTCCGGGTCTTTGACTATATATGTATATAATCACCAAAAAATCACCTTGATCTGTTGCTCCTTTGCGAAGTGTTTGAAGGACAAACCAACATACAAACACACATATAATGGGTGGTGATTGTTGCATAGTGGTTTTGATGTTAAAAGAAGAAGACGGACTGGTTGAAAGATATTAAAATACTGTATTATACTCATTATGAAACTAGTTTAAGTGCACTGCACTTGAGCAGAGCTTTAAAACAAGTAGACCGACGAGATGAGGGCAAATTAGATATGCTGAACTTTAAACTTTAACGTAATCTAGATAGTATATTGGTAGCTGTAGACATTCAAAGGATCAAATATTTAAGAGAAAATTATTTTAATCAATTGTGCATGCTGCATGTTATATATACCCTGATTTGCCTTATTCAGTGGATTATAGGACATTAAGCTTTTTATTCTTTGTATATATATCATGGACTTCCGCAAAGTATATTAAAGAAATTTAAAGTTACGATGCATTCAAAGATTTTAACCGTGACCTACTTTACCGACTTTTAGCTCAAACAACTCGTCAAAATTTCTTACGAGCACTCGGGTCAATAGTAGGCGACTATAATAGCCTAATGGCTAGGCTAATCTAAACTTATAATAAAACTTACTGGTCGATTTTAGTGCATTAAAAATATTTTGAAAATTTTTATTGGAGGAAATACTTATTTTTTTTGTTTTTTTTTTTGTCTGTCTGTCTGTGCACACTTCACGATGAAACAACTGAACGGATTTGAACGTCACTTGGCATTATTATTATTATTATTAAGCCTTTATTTTCCTTATCAATTACAAGTATTTACATAGTTTATGTTTATAGTAACTAATTTAATCTAATGTCTATTCTATTTTATTTGTTAGTATGTTAATCGTTGTGTGTGTGTGTGTGTGTGTGTGTGTGTGTGTGTGTGTGTGTGTGTGTGTGTGTGTGTGTGTGTGTGTTGTGTAAGCGTATAAGCGTATTGTATAAAAGTATGCGTGTGTATTTATGTGTGTAAGTTATGTTTATTTATGTGTTAGTAAATTAGTAGTTATTTACAAATTTATTTTTTACATATTTACTTATATATAATAGTATTTATAATTCTGTTTTGATAAGGGCCCCTCATTGGGTATAGGCCTCCTCCAGTTCGCGCCATTTCTCTCTGTTTTTTGCTGTTTTAAGCCAATTCTTCCCTGCTATCTGTACTATATCGTTAGACCATCTCGATTTTGGTCTACCTACTTTCCTCTTGCCTTTTGGCCCTGGCCATATAGTTGTTTGTAAAGTCCATCGGTCATCCGTTATTCTCGAGACATGTCCTGCCCACTTCCATTTTAGCTTTAGAGCGTGTGTTAGAGCGTCCGTTAATTTTGTCTTTCTTCTTATTTCTTCACTTTTTACCTTCTGTATTTTCCGTAAATTTAGAATACTTCTTTCCATTGCCCTTTGGCATGTTACGACTTTATTTTTAATATTCTTAGTGAAAACCCACGTTTGACTGGCATAGGTGAGGCAGGGGAGTATACATGTGTCTATAACTGTTCTTTTTAGGTTTAGTGGATATTTCCCTTTCATTATCTCCTTTTGTGTCCAGTATTTATTCCAGCTTATATTTATTCGTCTCTCCACTTCTTCTTCTCCGCTCCTAGGGCTGAATGAAACTTGTTTTCCGAGATATAAGTATGAGTCTACATATTCCAATTGGGTGTTGTTTAAAAGGATTGCGTTTGGTGTACTGTTGGTCATTACTTTAGTTTTGCTTATGTTCATTTCAAGCCCAACTTTTCTGCTCTCCGTATCTAGCAAATTTATCATTTTTTCGAGTTTATTGCCATATTCGGCAAAAAGTGCTATATCATCTGCAAACCTTAAGTGACTCAAATATTGTCCAGAAATTTTGATTCCCTCATGATTCCAATCAATTTTTTTGATGACATTCTCCAAAACTGCTATAAATAGTTTTGGGGAAATTGGGTCCCCTTGTCTAACACCTCGGCAGATGCTTATTTCCTCTCCGCAGAATTCAAGTTTTAATCTACTTTTACTACTTTTGTATGTATTTTTCAATATATCAATATACTTCTTGTTAATATTACATGTTTTTAGGGCTTCCCAGATGGACTCATGTGAAATACTATCGAATGCCTTCGTATAGTCTACGAAGGCGATATATAGAGGTTTATTAAATTCTTTATGTTTTTCAATAAGTTGTTCCATCACGTGTATATGATCTATAGTGCTGAATCCCGAGCGAAAACCAGCTTGCTCTTTAGGTTGGAAGTTGTCGATTTGGGGACCGATTCTACTAGAAAGAATGGATGTAAAAAGTTTGTAGAGATTTGAAAGGAGACTAATCGGTCTATAGTTTGAAATGTCAAGTGGGTCTCCTTTTTTATATATTAAAGTAATTTCCGAATAGGTCCATTGAATAGGCACTTGTCCTGTATTTAAAATTAAGTTGAATAATAAAGTCAGAGTCACTTGGCATACTTATAGCTAATATTGAGTGTTTAAATATAGGGTAGTCTTTATCCCGAAAAACATTAGGGTTTCGTCGAGATCGAAAAACTTTTATCGATTTTACTCCATAACTCCGTCAAAGAATGGATTTTTACAGTTATTTTTTCTTTACAGTGTGTACTGTCATATTGGGTTAATTCCATGTAAGTTTGGTGAAGATTAGATAAATAGTTTCGGGGACAGAAGACGGAATTCCTCAACTAAAAGCAAATCAATCGCGATCAGTGAAATAGCTTAATAAATGTAGATTCTTAACCATACGTATGTGATTTTTTGGATGGGTGGGATTTTTTGGTGGTAATGGAGAGTCAAAGTGTTCCCACGTATTAGCAGAGCCTATTCCTTCATGATTCACTCGGGGACATTTTGGAGCTGTAGCTAGTCAAACACAGTTCTTCGATTTCTACTATTGTATATTCAAGACATTTTAGCCCATCACAATTACTTAGATATTCACAACTCGGTTCTTATTCTAAGATTCACAATCAATAATAATATCATGTCTAAATCCACACATTCCTACCTATTTGTCTAAATAATAAGTAGGCTCCCAGTGCGAATCTAAGCTGGGTCAACTAGTAAGTATGAAATATTCTCGTACCACTTAATTCTCATTCGCGTATGTACCGTTCACACTAAATACCCCGTAATAATTACTGCTGCACACGTTCGAGATTATGTCTTTAGTACTTCCATATTCTGTTGAGAATGTCGCTCTACTCGTAGCTACCTACTTAGCAAACCATACGTGCATACACTTGACAATGAAATACGGTTTGATAACTAGAATGACAATGGATTGCACTCACAATAACGCATTCAAAATGCTGTTGGGGATGCTGAGGGACTGTAATGCCAGTAGAATGCTAGAGGACGCCAGTACTGATGACTTTCATGACATCATCCGTAAAAAGATGGCTTCACTCCTACAGCGCCTTCGTAGCAACCACAACAGCATTAGATATATAAAATAGGCTGCCCAGTCACTGACTCTTGCAACTCTCAGCCTAAACCCTTGGACCAAGAAAGCTAGGCACAAAAGTTCCGACCGAAGACCGAATTTCTTGAAATTCCCACGGGGACGAAGCCGCGGGTGCTTGCTAATATTTGTCTAAAAAAAGACAGTCTTGATTGGAGTTTTTATGTACTCACTAAGTACTGGAATACTTTCTTCGAACTTCTAATTATCTTGGAAGCTTTATTATATTTTACAACCTTTTATAATGCCTCAGTGAACAAAGGCCTCGGTTGTTCTTTCAGCTGAATAATAATTATGTTTAATTAATTTGCCACAGCGACTTTATTTTTCTGCAACAGTTATCCGCAACAACCAACAACAGATTATCTTGTTACATATATAGCTCGATGACTGAAGAGGAAATCTGTATTTTTTAAATTAATAATGTCAATAGTAAAATATTAATTCTACGTTCGCTGTAATGTACTGTGTCATTTTTAAAATAAGTTGAATAAATAACATTTTTGTCATATAGGTACCTATTACTAAGCCGATTTTACCAATACAACCTCGAGTGACATTTAACTGAGGAATAAATTGGGCGTAATGACAGTTTTTATATTAAAATCCTGCAAAATATCTTTACTCTCGAGATTTTTTTTATGTTGGCGAAATCGGTCTTTAGTATAAAAGTTAATTATTATAAAGCTTTCAGTTTTTTTATTTCGTTCTAAAATAACCTTTCTTTGACAACTTTTTAAATTATCTTAGCAGCTTAATGTACCTATTACAGTCGTTTCTAAAATGGAAAAGATTTTTGAAATCGCATGACTAGTTTCGGTAATTACCTCCTACATGCAAACTTACAAACTTTATCTCTTTATAATAAGGTATACATAATATTAGCTGATACCCGCAACTTCCCTTGCATAAAGGTTTTTAAAAATCTCGTGGGAACTCATTTATTATCACTGTGTGATAATCCAGGGTGTGATCTATCTCTATTCCAAATTTCAGCCAAATCCGTTCAGTAGTTTTTGCATTAAAGAGTAACAAACATCCATACAAATATGCGTCAAACTTTCGCGTTTATAATATTAGTAGGATGTGTTAATCTAGGATATAGTCTATCTCTTTTCCGAACTTCAGCCAAATCCGGTCAGTAGTGTTTGCATGAAAGAGTAACAAACATCCATACAAACAAACATACGTCAAACTTTCGCGTTTATAATATTAGTAGGATATTGTTAGGCTCATGAACCCAATTTACTTGTAGCCTGTTAGGACTGTGGAATTTTGAGACTGTCACGGCCTGCATCCAAATTGAGTCTCCTTTTGTCTTCAAATTAATTAATATTCTAGTTAACAAGTCAGCAGTGCCTCCACTACGCTCGGTTTCGGTGTGAATTTCTACGGTCGTTTACCAAACAAAGGAGTATCTAATCAAATAGGTACTTACCTTTCTTATACATTTCCAATTTTAAAGCTATAGCGAGTCTTTTATTCGAATGCAGAATCCCTCAATAAGTTTTCACACCTTATTATCTACTGCCTAAAGGGCTTGACTTTATCTGCAACAACGTTTATTGTACTTAATGATCATATTATATTATATCATGATCATTTAACTCTGAAAAATAATCTCCCGAACATCTTTACAAGCTCTACAAGACTGTACAAAATAAAACACTTCTTTTCAGTTGACTTTCAAGTTTTTACTTATTTAAATTCTTACCTACTTTTCTAAATAACAAATACCTAAAGATTTATTGGGACCAAGTAGTGTTATAAATTTCATAAGTTCATTACGTTACATGTTGTGAACAGAATTTAATTAGTTTGTACTCGTACGGTAGAGACTCCATAATATTAGGTTGTACAACGTAGGTAGATGTTATTAACACCGGGTATTTCCCGGGATTAGTTATGCTGTAAACCTAAGCAAATAGTCCGTAATAATAATTATTTGAGGTTCATTCAAATTGGGGGTTTAATATGTTCATCTAAATAATGTACTGTTTGTAACCGTAACTGATTTATTCCTAAGAGTAGGATCATGTACAGAAATAAAAATAATAATCTAGTTTTTGTCTGCAACTTCGTCCGCGTGGATGGTGCTTTTTAAATCATCCCATAGAAATCCTGTTTCAGAGATTTTTGCCGTCATAGATTCGACTAACGTCTACGCCGTAGAAACGCTAGTGTTTAGAGGAACTAAGTATATTATAGGAGTTGAGATGCCAATTACAAACAATTATATTAATCTTCGCTTACGTCCATAACTTCTTTTGCGTCGCGCATCATGTTTGTTTTTTTCTTTTCGCTATAGAATAATTTAATGAATGAATAATATGTTTAGTTTTTGCAACATATGGTTCATAGTAAATACGCAAATAACAAATTAAAAGAAATAAACAGCAGTTGTGTTGACTTCGGGCAGTAAAAACGTCGTCACCAAAATAGATAGGTAAGTATTGATTGATATAGGCAGGTAAAATTATTCCTGGAAAATTCATATTTATCTAAGTAAGAATCTCAAATTCAGAAATATATCTTTCAAAGATAAAAACATTTCCTCATAGACGAACGCTTAATATGTGGGCGGTTTGGATTGCTTCATATTATGTGGGTGAAACTGGGACACTTATTACCCCTGTACCTAAATTTTAAATAACAAAATACGATTCTTCCATAATATAACGTATTTGCTTGTATTCAAAGCATCTTATTCTATTTATCATTCTAAAGGGACTCACCAGTGAACTGTAACTGTAATATTACACTATCACAAAAAATCTTTATGAAATTATGTTAGCTGTACGTATATTTCTACAAAAACTTTCTATCAATAAGTACAAATTTCACGAGTTGTAACAGATAATAAAAATATGAGTAACTCATCAAATATATGTTATTATAAAACACGCTAAAAAGTAAGATTAAAAAACCCGTTTAATTTTTTTTAACCCCCGACCCAAAAAGAGGGGTGTTATAAGTTTGACGTGTGTATCTTTGTATCTGTCTGTGGCATCGTAGCTCCTAAACTAATGAACCGATTTTAATTTAGTTTTTTTTTTGTTTGAAAGCCGGTTCAGGCGTTTGAAAGTTATCAGCTCTTTTAGAAATATATAGGGTGTTATAAATTTTTAATTTACACTTGTTACAATTTAATTAATAAAAAATTGATAAGTCGGAAAAGCGCGTGCAGTCGTGTTTGTTTTATTGAAGCGAATACGCAGAAAAAACAATTACCTGAAACCACCCTTATGATAACGGCTCGCGTCCTGGTTGTAGATATTGAAGGGTGTAAAATCGTAGACATCGGTGTCAGTCCGTCTATACTCACGATTTTGCTCGAAACTATTAAAACAGCAAAACTTACTTGCAGGTTGTGGTAGAACCAGAGGGATCCGGTAACCGAGATGGAGAACCAGAGGAACAACGTGAACACAGAGATTTGGCTGATGTGCAGCGCGTTCATCAGCGCCGACAGCACCACGGCGAGAGCATGGCACAGCACTATGGGCAGCGCGCATCGGTCGATGATGTCCCATGGCACCTCCTACGAACAAAAAAACATATTTATGACTATATAAACAAAAACTGATTGACTAACTATTAAGAGGGCTCTCTCCGTCACTCGTTTCCACTCGTTTCATACAATCGTAGTTCCAATTTCATTTGAATATTAAGCAACCTAAGTCCATGAAATTTTGCAGACATATTCTAGAAACTAATATCTATGTCTGTGGTTTTCCAGATTTCTGTTAAAATATTCGGTTTTAAAGTTACGTGGTCTTAAAAAATTTCATACAAATCTTGGAGCCCCTATAATTTTAAAACTACATATTTTTAGAAAAATCTAAAACACCACAGACACAGATATTAGTTTCTAGAATATGTCTGCAAAATTTCATGGACTTTGGTTGCTTAATATTCAAATGAAATTGGAACTACGATTGTATGAAACGAGTGGAAACGAGTGACGGAGAGAGCCCTGTTAACACATCAACGCACAGCTAAACCATTGGGAATTTGAAAATCTAACGTAGACCTCAATGCAAAAAGATTTCAATATTTTTCAAGGTTTATCCATGAAAATTGGCATTTGGGCATTTAAAAAGGACGAGCTTCAACATTTTTGTCATTTGTTTTTTTTTTTTAATTCTTCTACAGCGAAGCTATAGTGGCTTTGTTAAACATAAAGTTAAAACATTGCGTTTGAGAACAGGTATCAAGTTTTTAGCTACTTAGATGCCAGAGTTTACAAAATTGCCACGATTGTGGTTCCAATGTTGCGGATTAAAGATACAGTCATTGCTTACTGAGAAGCTTTCTATACGATTATTAACTTTCAAGCGTTAGTTAAACGTTAAATAGTAGCTTCTAGCTTCCTAAAAGCGATCTAATATAATTTAGCAACAGCATGTCTATTTTGCCTACAGTAGGCCTATGTCCAACAGTGGATGTCCACAGGCTGATGATGATGATGTCTATTTTGGCCCTTATAGAAAACTAGATGATTTCTGCAGCTTCATCTGTGTAGATTTATGTTTATTAAAAGTCCCGTGGGAAGTCTTTCATTTACTGGGATGAAAAGTATGAATCAAAGTCAGTTAAGCGGATGAACCGTGAAAAGCTAGTAGACACAGACTATTATAATATAGTATATATATATATTATATACTTGTATAACATGGATGGACTATGCATATGGATTATCTCTGAATTTTCTATGCATGAGTTAAAAACAAAAAGGTTATCCCTTATCACTCGGTTGCTTAAATGAGGACACCGTGTCCTAAAATTAAATTCTAAAGCCTCCCGACAGTTAATACCTACATAGAGACATTTTTTGTTCGAATTAAGCTTCGAGTGACGTGTTTCCTAAAAGCCCTCATACTTTCACAGAATATAAAATAATTGCTTGCCCGACTGCAATAAAAGGTTATCATTTTTCGGGTGTACCTATGTATGTAAGATTGGATTTAGATAGGTGTATTTTTAGGTGCACCCTATAACCCAAATGATTTTAATACAAAATAATTGGAAAAGTGACTCTGGACTGGTGATATTGTCACAAAATCAATAAATTGGTGGATTTTAATAAATAAAATAAAGTCATAAAGTATATGGTCTGCATTCAGAAATAACTGAAAGTAATACAAACAATTACATACAATTAACTTTTTATCATACAATTTGAGATTTTATCTCCATTGAAGGGAGTACGTACATACAAGTGAGACGTATCGATAATATGTAATGTAGATAAGTATGTATGAGCTTCAAAGCCGAACTTGTTCGATGGACAACAGAATTTTAACCAAATGTTCTTCAGTGCCATAAATATACTATTTAGTATGCAGTAATAATAAATGATGATATTATATGGCTTATAGTGTTTATTTTCTCGCTAAATGTTACGTCAGAGTTTGCATAAATAGGTAAAGAAAGCTGACGTTGCGACGAAGGAAATAGGGAGTTGGGAACTTAGCTATAAATAAATACTAATGCTGCTTCGGGCGGTTTCAGTTAATCTACTCTGCAATAATTGTATAAGATTTTTACACAATTATTCCAGTGAATAAACCGGATTAAGAATGACTGGAGGCATGTTGGCACATTTTATACGTATAATAAATCTTTCTTTATCTAAATATATAAAGTCCTGAGTCCTGACACATTGACTGACCCGCCAACGTCCAGCCTAAACCCTACGACCTATAGAACATTTTGCACAGAGCTTCCTTTTATAATGTAGATGAATAAGACCGGGTTTTTTGAAATTCACCTGGGACAGATAGAGAATAAAGAGGATTAACATTCGCGGTCGCAAAGCTACTTTTCCACCGAAGTGTTTCTAATATGCGTCTATTTCCACTAAAGTTAAGTAGTGAGATATGCTATGAAGATGCGTTTTGCACGAAGTAGCTCTGGTGCAATCACGACGTGAGCTATAAAACTACGCTTAGGCAGTCATTGACTGACTGGTCATGCTCCATACTTCGCAAAGCTACTCATACATACATATATTTTACTCTTGTCTTTATATTTCTTAGATAGGGATCCCTTATTGGGTATAGGCAGCTTATTATAAGAGATTTATTTGGTAATTAGATAGAGTAGAGCTCAAGTTACATCATGCTCAAGTCATGTAATACCAAAATAAGTATCGAATTGTATACAGTTGAAAAACAAGAGAGTTAATAAAAACTTAGGCTAATAAAAGTTTTTAACAGGGCTCTCTCCGTCACTCGCTTCATACAATCGTAGTTCCGATTTCATTTGAATATTAAGCAACCAAAGTGCATGAAATTTTGCAGACATATTCTAGAAACTAATATCTGTGTCTGTGGTTTTACAGATTTCTGTTAAAATATTCGGTTTCAAAGTTACGCGGTCTTAAAAAATTTCATACAAATCTTTGAGCCCCTGTAATTTTAAAACTACATATTTTTAGAGAAATCGAAAACACTACAGACACATATATTAGTTTCTAGAATATGACTGCAAAATTTCATGGACTTTGGTTGCATAATATTCAAATGAAATTGGAACTACGATTGTATGAAGCGAGTGACGGAGAGACCCCTCTTAAACCTCTACTGACTTCATAATATCATGAACAGTTATTATACAATATTATTCAACAAGTGTAAATTAAAAATTTATAACACCCCCGACGATCCAAAGTATTTGAGTTTTCCAAAACATCATTTTGAAATAAATAATTATGTATTTAGGCAACGTCCATCTTGACAGCTTGACATTTGTCTATTGACATAATATTATGAACCTAACGGTTATCCAACCTCCTTTTCTACAAGAAAACTAGAAAAGAGCTGATAACTCTTAAACGGCTGAACCAATTTTTTTAGATTATAGCTAAGAACACTCTCGATCAAGCCACCTTTCAAACAAAAAAAACTAAATTAAAATCGGTTCATTCGTTTAGGCGCTACGATGCCACAGACAGATACACAGATACACAGACACACAGATACACAGATACACACGTCAAACTTATAACACCCCTCTTTTTGGGTCGGGGGTTAAAAACCAAGTTCAGTTGACGTAGGTCTGATTGTTTAGTGCTCCGTGCTGGAAACTTTGTTTTTAGTATTGTGTTATGGTAAAGAATGATTTTAATTACGGAACATTGACTTTGCAGGACCAAATAGACTTACAGTGTTTTAGAGTTCAATACCGGGGGTTGGCAATATCCCTTAGCGATATGGCTAACTCCTGATTAACGCCGTTTCGATGCGACATAAAATTGTTTTGTGTAACCTGCAGCCTAAATGGGTAATTTGGTTTTACTATAGCAATATTATGTGAGGCTGACTCGCACTTGGCCGGGGGTTTTATTGAATAATTATAAAGTATTTACTTTTGTATAACGTATGTTTTAAGTATTTAATTTTTGTAAAACTAAAATTAGGTATTTATGAATATGAATTATTTTTATAACTGAATCTTGTCTCTCAGTAGTTGGTATACGATCACCGTACCAAGATAAAACATGCACCAGGCATACAATCCGCCAGAGCCGCAAGAGCACATGCAATGCATGTTTCAATATTGAAAATGCGTGCTACATCAGTTGGTAGCGGGTTTCAGAATCGTAGAAATGCTGATGGTTTTAGCCACAGAACACTCTGGCGCTTCCAAAATTAATGGTTTTAGCAGAGATCGGTGGTGAAGATGCTCTGCCCCCGCGTCTTGACGGTGTAACTTGCATTGAAAAATTTTCCTCGTGTGCCTTTTGCGAGTCTGGCAAGCATGCACGATCTTTAGGTCAGTGATAAATCAAGCGGAAAATCGCAAACAGATGATTCGCGGGCCTGATAGTAAAATTGTCTGCGCAGATAGCATTAAAGTTCCTTCAAAAAATGTCTACCTTTGATGTGGTAGTCTGGGAGCCTTTGATAAGCGATCCTCGTCTCGCCGAAGGACGCCGGTGCATCGACGGAGCGGTGATAGAGGCGCGGCGCGTTACATCGCCCGCGGCCATGGTCACTTCTGTAACAAGGGGTGAATTAAGTAAAAACCTTTTTTTTTTACTATGACACGGGCACGCCGCCCCATCATATCCTAAATTACATGGAATTAATAAATACAACTGTAGAAATAGTACTGCCTTTGCAGGAATATTTCCATAATCGATTTAAAACCTTATGTTGTCGGTAGACTAAACTAGAAAATGGAAAACGTAATCCTAATTCCACATAAGCAAAGTCGTGGGCGTGGACAAAGAGTTGAAGGACGGTCTAGCAACAGCGCAGTCGATTACGACTGTTAATCAATGTTGACCCAAGGCGGTAACTGAATGGGTGGCCAGATTTGGAGGTACAAATTAGGCATTTCCGTAGAGTTTCCGTACCTCGGAGAGCACGTGAACGGAGAGCAAATTAGTAGATTTCGCTCATTTGTGCGCGAGCAAAGCAAAATCGTACTATATATTATTACTTCCTATCTTTATGGATGAAAGTGGATACGCAACTTCAGGATTTTAATAACGTTTATTATGGATTCAGCTTCTCTTTTTTTTAAAAACACAAAGAATATCTTCGGTCTGCTCATGTGAATAACAGTTTAATGCAAGCTTAATTGATTTCCATTTCTTTTGCAGGAAATCCGTAACTTTAATCATGTTAAAAATAAACCGATTTAACTAACTGGCAATCGGCCGGCGGAATATTTGAAGTAGGTACGTAGTAGATATTGTTATCTAATAGAATTTCAAGGTTTTCTAATATACCTATCGAACTAACATACCCATCCCAAGAGTCCTATCGTGGAGTTATGTAGGTACATTTTCACCCACCTTAATACATTTGCTAAGCGAAAATAATTGTATCTATCTGTTTGTCTGTCTGTCTGTCGGTCTACTATCTTTTCATGACCCATCCATTCAACCTATTTCGCTGAAATTTGGTTTAGAGTAAGCTTACATTCAGGAGACGGATTTAGGCTACTTTTGTCCCGGAAAAACAGAGGGATTTTCAAAAACGGATGAAATAGCGGGAATCATCTAATCGACCCATTACGCACGGTCGACTAGTTGCCCGGCGACTCAGTCGACGGCGACCGTTTGAACCTGTAAATATAGTATATCTATACTAATAAATAAAATTGGAGTGTCTGTCTGTAATTTCGAAATAACTACCTCATATTAAGCTCATATGGCTATTTGAACGATACCATAACTGAATCACACGTTTTTAAAATTTTTGTCTGTCTGTCTGTCTGTCTGTCTGTCTGTCTGTCTGTTTGAAAAGGCTAATCTTTGGAACGGCTGAACCGATTTTGACGGGACTTTCACAGGCAAGTAGAGGATTGACCAGGGCGTAAAATAGGCTACTTTTTTAACCGACTTTCAAAAAGGGAGTTGTGTTTTTCTACCTATGTACACCGAAATCTCCGAGATTTCTGAACCGATTTGCGTCATTTCTTTTTTAATCGATAGAGGAACTTTGCGACATTTTTTCATAAAAAATTTGGAGTCCAACTCCTCAATCCTGATGCTGCAGGGGATCTGACCAATCCACGCGGGCGAAGCTGCGGGCATCAGCTAGTTATAAATAATAGGAGTCGCGGCAACTTTGTGCGCATACCCACGATGACTTCCATATAAATTAGATTCTAACGGTTGCCGTCGACCGAGTTTTTTTTTTCATGACTAATACTCTCTCTCCCTTTTCCCTGCAACTAAGCGTAAAGCTTGTCCCAGGAGTGGGTACGACAATAGTGCAACCGCGGGTGGGGTTTGAACCACCGACCTTTCGGAATTCAGTCCGCTTCTCAACCGTTGAGCTATCGAGGCAAGTGGCCGGGCTACTAGTCGACCGTGCGTGCGTAATGGGTCGTAAATAATAACTATGTGTGTAGAGCCCAAATGCGTGACTGGAGAGTTGGAGAGCTAGGTCGACATGACGTGGAGGCCGCCTGCGCCTTCGCAAATAGAAAGTGCACCCGTTGTAAATGTCGCGGTTCATTTTTGACTGCTGCTCCACGCAGCCGGACACATGTTTATTTTTAATACGGGCCACGTCCACGCGACCTAAAACGATGCCGGCCACATTAATATAAGTTTTGATAGACATCCCGTGGGTGAAAATTCGTCATTCCTGCGTATATTCGCCGCTGGAATACGTTGAACAAAATGGTATCGTTGCCAATGTTAGCAGTTAGCACTCGACAAAAACGTTCTCAACTCATTTTTTTTTTTAAATTGAAATATTAGTTTTCGCCGCGATTTAAACCACATTATACCTTATGCATTATGAGTACATACCATTACCATCGGTATTTCGACCCAGTTGCATATGGAATGGATCGTATCAACCCGGTATGACCAGTGGGTCATACCGGGTTATGGTGACTATAGAGTTATGGTGATGAGTCCACAGGCAGTCCCTGTGGTCACCTGTGGTACTTACTGAGAAGAAGCTCACATACTAAGTTAGCTGATTCCTGTGACTTCCTTAGTGCGAATGTAGGATTTTAAAAAACTGTTTGATTTTCCGGGATAAAAACATTCTATATTTATTTTGCAAATTACCTTTTTCCCTTTGTTTGAAATCAGTTCAGAGTGGTTTGGGCGCGAAAAAATAACAAATAGACACAGCTACTATCGCATTTATAATAAGGACAGATTTACCTAAGTATAGCAAATATTTTTGTACAAGTATTTTTTGTTATAGTTCATTAAATTTTCTGCTGCGAGGTAGTAGATAGGTACTATACAGATATATTGCTTTTATTTGATACGGAAAGGAAAAACTCAAAATATTCTTGATATAATATCATAATTGATAACAAGGAGTAACATGGAGCACTGTTAGCCTGTCGGTAACTGGATAAGTCAACTTAGGAAATACACCTTTCAGTTTACAGCTACTCGTGTGTTACAGGGGTGGGGATGCGTTAACGCATTCTCCAGCGATAAAAAAAGGCTTGAACCTTCTTGGGGTGCCAGCGAGGTGACCTCTCAGTGTGCCTGGGTGCTGCTGGTCCCTTTTGGATACGTCCGAGGGGAAGAGCAGTATTCGGGCCGGTGCGCCTTGGTACTATGGCTAATAATTTCTCTTCAAGCATATGGTTAGCTATGGCTAAATAGGTCGTAAGTCGCGAATACCTCCTTTAATCACGACGCAACGAATCAATGGATCCGTATGATTTGGGTCTAGTTAAAGAGTTTACACTGGCTACTTTTAAGCCCAGAAAATCAAAGAGTTTCCACGGGATTTGATAAAATAAAATCACGTGGACGAAGTCGCGGGCATCAGTTAGTAATATTGTGTGTCTGTCTGTCTGTCTGCTATCTTTTCACGACTAATCTGTTTAACTGATTTTGTTGAAAGATACAGAGTTAGCTTACTTTCAGGGGACAGACATAGACCATTTTTTACAAAGGACGGACGGAAAATCAAAGAGTGCCCAGGAGATTTTTAAATAACCAAAGTCCTCGCGCACGAAGTCGCAGCATTATCTAGTAATTATGTAGGTTTTATCTTTGCCAAATCCTGGGAACATCTTGGGTGAAGAAGATATTTAATAGCTAACAAGATGTCTGACTTCGTTGAAGTTTTTAATAAGGCATAGTTAAATAAAATTTAAAGTAAGAAAAGTGATCTTCAACGCAAATATGCTACGCTGCATAAAGCTCAGGTTAAATCTCTTTTATTCAACTTTTGTTCTTCAAAACAGCAAATTAACATAGTTTAATAGTTTTACAAAAAGCCGTGGGTGTTAGTATCTCCAGTTCTATAATAATGATACTAGGAAGTAATTGGGGCTCCAAAATAATATTATATTTTTACCCATACTAATGTTAAAGAGGCACAACAATGATGTGAAAGTAAGGAAGGCTGTTTGTCTGTTTGTTATCCTTTTCACCGAGACCATTGAATCAATTTCAATAAAATTTGATATTTGATATTGATTCAGGGATACCTTGCATCCTAGAGACGGACATAGGAATCTTTTATCGTAGAAAATAATAGGATTCCCAGAATTTCCACGGGATTGAAGAAAATTTAAATCCACGTGGAAAAAGTTGTCATCAAGCCATACCCATAAAACAAAAAGGTAATTGACTACTTAACTTGCTCTAGAAAATTGAATTTGTGCATTATGTTCTATGTAAGTAGGTACACCTAAAGTAGACTTCCACTAAGAATTTTGAAAAAAAAAAGTAAGTAAGTAATGTTTATGAAGGGTAAAATATCGCGTTCGATAAAATTGATTTTCTGTTTTTGTCATACAAAAAAAAGGAAATTCACAGGGTTCGCTCGATGGGTTAGTCCGCCACTGGGAAAGGCTTTATTTTTTTGGCTTCAGCTTTTGTTTTAATTTTCCATTATGTTTTTACTTTTGTCGGTCATGGAATTTCACAATGTGATTGTGGTGTGTAACCCTATAAAAGATTTCAATTTGGTCTTTTAGCTTGTTTCAATAGAACACGTTGACCGTAAACAAACGAAGTTATTTTCTCGCTTTTAAGAAGTACGAATAAAACAGGGCTTCTTACAAATTTCTAACAATTGTTTTTTTTTTCGTTAAACGTCTATAGTGTGATTTTTCAGTATAGTTGGTTCATCCTTGGTCCCTCCCATGACGCCTTGATTGTGAATACATCTTTTACAAAAGTAAAATCACTTGACAATATAACCAAGTTAAATATGTCAAGTCACAGCAATCAACTAGTTGCAAACTTGGGTTGCAAACAATCAAATAAGGTGCAAACTCTTTTAGATATACCTACCAGGTTTCATATCAGGAATAGGTATAAATACCTATAAATATAAAACTTGCATTGTTCATCTAAACAAAACCAAAATAACATGGTTTATGATATGATATGACAATATTTTAAGGAAAATATCTAAAACAGATTATAGAGTTACTTAATTCTTCAAACAGACCTTTGGTAAATTACCAAACAAAATACTATTAAAACTTAAATAAATAAACAAAAGCTTATTATTTAAATTACTGATATCGCAAACCACGCGGTAGAATTCGCGGGCAAAAGTAACAGGCATTAAAAATAAAAACATTAAATTCAGTGCATTCCAGAACTACAAAATAATGTACAGTCTAAATTATTACCGGTTAATTCAAGTGTAAAGCTATCAAAACCACAGCAAGGTCGGAGGCCAAAAATATCAAGCCATTTCTACCGTATCCTATTTATTTTATAGCTAAATGTAGGTACATAGACTATAAAGTGAACGTAATATTAGCTCTGTTGTTAGGTATTCTATTTATCAGTTTCTATATTCATCCTCTTTCGGTATTCTCTAAAAACGTATTTAATAAAACTACACCTGTTGTTATCAAGTACTTACGCTCGGACAAAATTAAATAATCGAATATGTAAATCGGAAACCTTTTTATATAACTCAAAATTTAAAAAATCCCCCGACACAAAAACCTCTATAAGAAAACTAGAAAAGAGCTGATAACTTTCAAACGGTTGAACTGATTTTCTTCGATTATAGCTAAGAACACTCTCGATCAAGCCACCTTTCAAACAAAAAAAAAACTTAATTAAAAAATTTCATTCGTTTAGGAGCTACGATGCCACAGACAGATACACAGATACACACGTCAAATTTTTAAAACCCCTCTTTTTGGGTCGGGGATTAAAAAGAAAATGATATATTGGTATGCTAATATATAATAAGTGGAGTAAATAATTATTATACCTACTTAGTTACTTATTACTTTGAATTAGTATTAATTAATAAATTAATTCTAATTGTTTTGAATAACATGTGTTAAGTACTTGTTAGGTATATTTGCAGTTATTCGCCGAGATATTATAATATTATTATAAATGTCCATGAAAATGCTCTGCAATTTAAACTACTTATTTTAAACCAGATAGTTTATGCTTTGGAGAGTTTTTATTTATAATAGCGCATTTCACCTTGCATTTATAGAGTAGGTAAATACTTGAATCCAAAAATAAATAAATTGCTATTTCACATCAAACATAATATGCATTAGCATAAAATAAACGCATTACTAATTGCACATTAGGAAGTAGGTATAGTGTCTGTTGGCAAAACACGGTTAACCTTCGCGATAACAAATTATTCTGTAATGAATATACTTAAGTAACCGGCTTCAGTAACCACTGCCAAAAGTTAATGATTTTGGAATAAGTATTATTTATTTCTCTTTGATCGTCTACATACATACATGCTATCCAAAGTTCGATATATTTAGCCTAGAGATTCGCAATGTGCTATTTCAGTTGCACTGCAAAAGACTGATGCTTTATAGGTCCCACTCTAATTTATAAACGAAAGAACTGAACGTAATAATAATATAAATTAGATCTTTTGCTTCAATGTCATCTTCATGAATAGTCAGCTGTATCTAGTCTTTACAACTGAAATAATAATGATCATAATTTTTCGTTATAGTTTACGTTGAATTTAAAACTACATATATTTAAAATTGTTTGAACTTTCTTTAGGAAGTTAGCAGGAATAAAAAGTAAACGTTATTTCTTTTAAGATTTCTTTTACTTTGGTGTTTTAGGTACCTTTACGGGTCTCGCTTGTTGTTGTTACGAACAAGTAAAGTTAACAACAATAAAGTTATTATGTAGTTGCTACTTACCTACTTTATCTTCTGTTATACGTATACCTATATTAGACACAGTTACCTACTAACCTGCCGGCTTAGATCTACAAACGTGTGTAGAACTTTACTACCCGAATACTATTGATAACTATGTTGCACTTACGACTTACATTTATTACACTAGCACTTTTATTAGAAATTTTATTAGATTTTCACATGACTCATACATATTTATTGTTTTATTTGTCAAACCTAGTTATCACTGTGAAATGAAAATTTTCAAAGTAGATGTAATTAATCACAGTACTAGTAATTATCTGTAATTCACGAAATAGACATACTTTATACCACGTTGACAGTAAAAGCAGGGCGTGGCGATATGTGGATTTTCGCTCCAGGTCGGCGCCGGCGTCGGTAGGCGGTCGCGGATGCCACTGCGTGCGCTGAACACTCGTTGGCAGACGCGTTAAATTTAAACACATACACAATATTATTTATTACACACACTACATTTTTAAACGGAAAACGGAATGTACATTTTGTACTGTAAAATCTTATTATGTAATTTATAGTACTGAAATAATCTTAAATCAAGCGCGCATTTCTTTTTTTGCTAAGAATAATTAAGTTATTTAAGAAGTATTTTGGCTTCAGTGCTTTGCTGTTTTAGAACCTCACCTAAAAAACATGTTTTCAGGGTGCATGTATATATGTACTAGGTGTTTATTTCCTCATAATTTCTAAATGCCTGCACAGATTTGGATGTTTGGGGTATCGTTAGAATTCTTACACTATCCCGAATGGTATACTATACAATACTAGAGTATACAAATTACCTGAAACATAGCCATACATAATATATGACTCTTTTAATTTATATGCAAGAGCAATTTTGTAGTTTTTTTTACATTAATATATTATACCCTAAGTGTGTAAATATAGTTTATTGCAATTCCTTTCAGTAGGACAGGTATTGATGGATAAATTTATGATTCATTGACCGTGTCCATGGTGACCCAAAAGTACAAATACCTACTGATTAGATCTTTACCAGAAGATAATCTTAGCCTGACGGTTCAACCAATTATTCCAAAGCCAATTTCGAGGCCAAATTCCTCAGAAATCTGTTTAGTAGTTTCAGGGTGATACATGAACAGACAGACTAAAATTACCTAAATATATATACAGTTTTGGGCTCTAACGATAATAAAGCTTCTTTCTAATAAAATTTCAATTAACATTCAGAAATCATCTAGTTACAGTTCTTTTATTAAAGATTGTATTATTTCTAAGTTTTCCACTTTATCTGATTCCCTTCATTAAATTCTATTCTTTGAATTGTTTTAAATACTTTATAATTTATCGAATGAAGTTATCCCCGAGAAGTTTTATTATTGGGTTTTGAATAAATATTTTCATTGGAGAGGTTCTTTTCTTGCCTAAACATGTGCGTAAACTATTTGGATTGATTAAAAAAGATCCTTTTTGGAACACTATTCATATTATTTTTATACTGTAAAATATACAGTAATACAGTAGGTATTACCAAGTACAAAATTTATTTATCATGAAAACATTAATAACATTCGCTCTTTTAGAACCTCACTTTCTCATAAAATATTTACGATTTCTTATTGTTCATTTTGAAATATTGCCAATTGAAATTACAGGTCATCTATTTAGTATTTATTGCAAAAACACTATTGCTCTTGACTATAAAAATAGCGGTTGATGTAAAAGAATTGAACAATAACAAAAAACTTTGAAACATTCCAGTGCCAGATCCATAGACGTCAGCACAGAATAATAATAATATTAGGTATTCATTGACCTTTCTTTGTGGCTCCATATTGTGTGCATTTAATAAAATGAGGCAGTTTTATTGTTTTTACTCCACATGAATTATTAAAACAGAATAAGACTCGTTACCCTGGTGGTTAATCCGTCCGCCTCCTAGCTGAGAGGTCGGGGGTTCGATACCAGGAACGCACCTCTAACTTTTCGGAGTTAAAATCACTTGCTTTAACGGTGAAGGAAAACATCATGATTCATGAGGAAACCTGCATGCCTAAGATTTCTCTGTAATGTTCTCAAAGATGTGTGAAATCTGCTAATGTGCACTGGGCCAGCGCAATGGACCTTCTCATTCCACCATTGAGAGGAGACCCGTGCTCGGTAGTGGGCCGACGATGGGTGGATCACAATAGTTTTGTTTATTCTGAGATCACAATGATGATGATTATGATGAAGACTCATTCACACGGCATTGACACCGCAAGTATTTTTAAAGAGATAAATATTGCCGCACACATATCAACTTGGAATCGGATCATCGCCGCCTCGCCTTTATCAACTTGTCACCATCAACCATACGGAGGCACGTACCTAAGCCGCTCAGCATCGTTGAACCGACCACGGCTAGGCCACGCCATCCTAACGGCTTGGGGGACGACTTGGACGTTAATGGACATACTTCCAATTTGTTCGAAATTGAACGTAAAGGACATAAGCGCGTGGACGACAGGCAGTTTACGTGTAAGTGACTGCGCGTGGCCAGCGAAACGTAAACGAGACGTATCACACTTAATATTATAAAGGCGAAAGTTTGTATGTGTGTGTGTGTGTGTGTGTGTGTGTGTGTGTGTGTGTGTGTGTGTGTGTGTGTGTGTGTGTGTGTGTGTGTGTGTGTGTGTGTGTGTGTGTGTGTGTGTGTGTGTGTGTGTGTGTGTTACTCCTTTACGCAAAAATGACTGGACGGATTTGGCTGAAATTCGGAATGGACATAGATAATATCCTGGATTAGCACATAGGCTACTTTTTATCCCGGAAAACCAAAGAGTTCCCACGGGATTTCGAAAAACCTAAATCAACGCGGACGAAGTCGCGGGCGTCAGCTAGTGAATAATAAAGTTGAGGCAATGCCGATACGTTTCCGAGTCGATATGTGTGCGATAACCCTAAATAGGTACGTAGTGGCGCTTACTTTGAGAACCTATAGAATAGTTTGTACTGCAAAAACGTACGTACACAATTAAAATCGCGTGAACAACTTTAAGTTCAGTATAGGTACGCGCTAATACGTATTCAGTAAGATTTATCCTCCAATGATACGTGCAATTTAATATCGTATAATTAGATGTGAATTATGCTTACTCAGGCGTTGCGGTTTTCCAAAGACATTAAGTTTTTTTCCAGTACAATAGAATTAAAACGCCATACGATCTTATAAACCATGTTCGTTACCATAACAGTCTATATCCAGTCAATCTTGAAACAGAAGCCCGTGTAGTACTGTAAAGGCTTACTTAATTTGCATTTGCAATTCATGTAGGTATAACTTTACAGAGGTGAGCTTACGATTTATACGTGTATTCTACGGCCAGCGCAGCCGGGGCGGGGGCGTATACATTATAATTATGCAAAACATCTGCACTACAAACGTCAACTAAATAAAAAAGTTCTCATCTGACTTGGAAGGCTTCAGCTTAGTTGTATTTGCTTACATTTTTAACCCCCGACCCAAAAAGAGGGGTGTTATAAGTTTGACGTGCGGGTCCCGTCCCCGATTGCCATCTCGACATGTCGCGTTCTAGTTGTATAAACAGAAAAGCATCAAAAATATATCAAAAATTCAAAATTCAAAATTCAAAATATTTTTATTCAATTAGACTTTTACAAGTTCTTTTGAATCGTTTATTTTATTATTGACTAGCTGACGCCCGCGACTTCGTCCGAGTGGATTTAGGTTTTTCGAATCCCGTGGGAACTCTTTGGTTTTCCGGGATAAAAAGTAGCCTATGTGCTAATCCAGGATATTATCTATCTCTATTCTGAATTTCAGCCAAATCCGTCGAGTGGTTTTTGCGTGAAGGAGTAACAAACACACACACACACACACACACACACACACACACACACACACACACACACACACACACACACACACACACACACACACACACACACACACACACACACACACACACACACACACACACACACACACACACACACACACACACACACACACACACACACACACACACACACATACAAACTTTCGCCTTTATAATATTAGTGTGATGTTAAAATTATAAGGATGAAAATTAGAACATGAATTAAAAGAACAAAAACTGTTTTTCACAATCTATGAAAACCATGAATAGACTATCGTGATTCCATTATAAACTTAGATAGAACTTGATACTATATTATTTTCGTTATTTTTAAGAGGGCAGGGCCTGAAAAAGTTCTTTACAAGAACTTAAATAAGTGATATTTAAGATTTCTCTTCTTTTTAAGATATTAACAGGAATGTGGTTCGTGTATTCACGAAGCTTCACAAATTGGTTCTTGTTTTCACGAATTCGCAGTAACTTGAAATATTTTAGTGGATTTAGCTTTATGTAGTCCCGAAATACTTACTTAACAGTATGAATAAAAGTAATAACTATACAGTCTGCTTTGGTAGTGTTTAAATTTAAAAATAAACATAATATCGTTAATTCCAGCTTAATTTGTATTGTAGGTTATTGTGGTCGAATGAAAATCTCACAAAAGTACCTACCTACCTAATGGCTCCGGTTTTACAATTTCATATCGTGTTGTGTCGTATATCATTTCATTTTAAAAGGACTTTCAAAAGTTTATAAATATTTTATTTTTATGTGAATTACTACCTTTTTACCTAATTATCTTCTACTTACGTTTTAGTTTACTTTGTAACTTAAAAAATATAAAAGTATAACTATTACTAAAATTATGATTTTATGTATTAGTGCGTATTGTTACACTTGTGGTAATAGTCTAGTGGTTAAGACATCAGCCTCCTAGTTGGGGATCCGGGGTTCGATCCTGGACATGCATTTTTAACATTTTCGTGCGAAGTGCGTTTTGCAGTGAAAGAAAACATCGCTAGGAAACCTGCAAGCTTGAGAATTCTTCATAACGATCTCAAAGGTATATGAAGTCTGCTAAGCGTGGTATAGACTATTGCGAAACTTTTCACATTCTGAGAGGAAACCCGTGTTCAGTAATAAACCTGCAATTGATTGATTAGGATAGTTGACTAATTGGAGTCATAATTATTATTATGATGCCCAGTCCCACCACAAGGCGATCTCGTGAAATCCATGATATCAATGAGCCGAGCCAAACCAAACAGTGTCTTTAATTTATCGCATGAAGATAAAAGATGTTCAATATAAATACTCACTATTTTGCATAAAGAGAAAAAAGCAATTATACAGTGTATTCTTTAGTAGGTACACGGTGGGGGAAAACAAGCATTATTGGGAAATGCAAATGAATGCAATTATGTGAACGCCCGTGCGACAAGCCGCAGCAGGTGTCACGTTGACATAATAGCATACGAATATGTTGTTACGTAACTCGTGCTATAATTAATTAGTAATCGCTCCGTGTCTATAACAAAATCTGCTCTCACACACTATAGAGTTCATCAGTTTAATGATTATAGAGTGGTAGGTACTAGTTGAATAACTATACTATTAAAGAGTAGTAATTGGTTAGGGGGAGGATTCATAATAATCCTGAAATATGTACTTCCTAATTTTATACCGGAAGGCCAAATACGAATTTTCATAGATATGACTTGAAAAATGACGAACTTTCTTACAAATTTTCATACCTTATTCAACCCCCTTAGGGGTGGAATTTTCAAAATCCGCATACCTTCTTCATTTTAACTGAAATACTCCTCTGTGTAACGGTAAAACATAAGTTCTTATGAGTGTAATAAATTTAAACTCTTATGTTTTTAAAATGTGACTGTGACACACAGACTGATAGACGGACGGACAGAAGGAAAGATGGGCTGGAAGAAGCTCTAATTTCCTTGTTATACCAAAGAAGCTTTAAAATACATTGACAGAGATTCCCGATTTTTATGGCATCGAAATTGTAGGTGTAGTTCACCTGACGTGAATGGCAAGTCTGACGTCTGAAATTGCATTTCAGAGAGAGATACGATTTGAATATCCTATCCTGGTAGTAAATAAGGTAGCAAGGGTAAAGAGTAAGTAGGTAAGAACGTACATACTTAAAAGACTACTACTACGTACGTACGTACTAACTGACTGACTCGCTGACAGATCTACCGACGCACAGCTTGAACAGCTAGGGTTACAAATTTGAAATTTTGACAGTTGATAGGTATATTGGAATTTCACACCTAAAGAGGGATAAATAGATGATGAAAATTCGCATCAAAGTCAATCACTTCTCAAGTTATATCCAGGAAAATTGGTATTTGAGCTTTCGGTTAAAAATTGTGTGATGAAAAATGTGTTTGATTTTTAGCAATTCTAAGAGGGTTAATTGGGGTATAAAAATTTGTATGAACGTCTGTCACTTTTCAAGTTATAGACACATGAAAATTAGTATTTTGGATTTCGTTTAAAATATTTAAATACGTATTTCAGGATTTTTGGAAATTTCACCCCTTTCCCGATTTTCCTAAATTTTACTCGAGCAAAGCGAAAGGCTATAATATGTACCTATAGGTACTTACGTGAAAGTTCGTGGAACTGTTTAGCTGAATATTTAGTTATTTGTGACCCTTTGTGTAATATTATACCTGTATATTTAATATGTATATGGCTCAGGTTCGAGCTCTACTATTAGAATTTGTAATAGTTTGTCTATTTCATGTATTATATAAAAAGATTTGTCTTCGAAAAATATAAATCGAAAAGGTGACTGATCTATCAACGCATAGGCCAAATATATGAAATCCATAATGTTTTCTTTCCAAACTAAATTTAAAGTTTTTGTGGAGGCAGAGTTGGTATTTTTATTAGTTTCTAATTTGGTAAAGGTCAACTCGAACTGTTGGTAGTGGTGTGGCTCCATTGGCGAACATTCGACAAACATTCGTCGGTGCGGCCGACGTCAAACGTTTAATTTGACATTTGCAAAACATTTGCCAAAACATTGGTGTTGAGCATTGATTTTAGAAGCGCCCCCGTGTTGAGGCGGCAATTTGGTCTGCATCATAGGAAATTAGTCTAAGATCCGGCCGCTTGAATTTGCAGATATCTGTGTTTGCAGGTATAGAACTTTATTTTTATGATACAATATGATAGTAGAATAGAATACAGCAGGGTTGCCGAGCCAAATTAGCCCCAAATACCTTTAATTCAATATAAATTTTGTATTAAAGTAATTATTTTTTGTTAAAAATTCTTAAAAAAATATAACGATACTAGCTAATGACCGCGACTTCAACCGCGTGGATTTACATTTTTCAAAATCCCACGGGAATAAAAATAGCTTATGTGTTTATCCAGGTTTATATATTTCCATTCCAAATTTCAGCCAAATCCGTCCAGTAGTTTTTGCGTGATTGACTAACAAACATCCAAACATCCACACTTTCACATTTATACCTAATATTAGTAGGATAAAAATAATTGCGCCGGGCAACCTTGCTGTATCTATCCTGCTATTATGTAAAGGGGTAATCATGGAATTTTTGAAAACCTAAATTCAATTGGACGAAGTCGGTAATAAGGTCACTTTGGATGGCATGACATTTTTTACGCCTTTGTCCTTCATGTAGCAGCTAAGAAACTATGTAATTTTTTGAACGATATGGTTAAAGTCCTGAAGAGTGACAGACTACTAACACAGAAATCCTATGAGATTTATAAAACCTAAATCCACGCGGTCGTGAAGTCGCGACCATCATCTAAAATATAATTGAGAATATAAATTTAATTTTTGACTTAAAATACATCACAAATTCAACTCTAAAGTGTTGTTTACGTGGATAAGTATAGGAAGTTTTATATTTACACTGATTCGCCAACGAGGTCGATTACTGACCTATAAAAATAATAACTTGTAAGCAAAGTGCAAACAATAAACACTGAGCTAACGTAAGCAATTGGCAACAGTTGTTCATCTTCACACGAGACGTTGAGGCAAATTTATAAAATTCCAGCGGTCATCATTTCACAAGCATAAAGTATTTTTGGGCGGTAAGTGTGTCGCTAGCGGCGATCGAACTCGCAATAGCGCCAGTGTTCGGCGATTGAAAGCTTGCCAGCCGCCCAACAGCCAAAATAATTTTCACTCCTCTTTCAATGCTTACCTTTGCATGCGAATTTCGTAACATAAAACGATATAATTTACATGTTTATTTGTACAGTTATGTTGGGTTCCAATATTCGTATATCTATTACCGGTTAAAAAGTTGCTTATTTATTCTTAATCTTATAATGGTTTCAGCGGAGGCTTGAAGATTGATATTGTATTTAATTCATTCATGAAACTAGCGATTCTCTGTGATTTCGTCTATGGCGATTTAGGTTTTCAAAAAACCTGAGGTAGTTCATTGTATTTACGGAACAAGAAAATCCTATGTCCGGGGTACAAGCTACCTCTGTCTTTCATCAAAATCGGTGCAGCGGTTGAATCCATGAACCGGTCACATTCTCGCATATAATAATCTATAAAATAAATAAAAAATCACAACTCAGTGATAAATTTAGGACCTAAAAGAGCTTATATACAAAGATTCACTTTGCAATGTATAAACCAGGAATAAGGTTGGACTTTTTAAAAATCCCACGGGAGTAGAACTTAACACGATAATTAAAAATTAGTTAAGTATAGCAAACTCCGACACACATCCCTAACTTGAATCCAAAGATAACCAAACCTATTGGTATGCAAATCTGTTTCTCGTACATTCATAATTCCACTGATCACTCGCATGACGCTGTAAATTGACTAGTACGTGTCTCTTGTCCGCCTGACTACCTGTTAATACTATGATGGTCTAAGATTTATAAAGCTATACACTCTACAAGGATTCTCAAAATTATTGTCGCTCTCTCTCTTTGCATCAGCTCGATGGATATCATTGATTGTTAGCGAATCAGCACGCAGATCCTTCCATATTGTACAAGGGTGATTAAAGACTGAGATTAAAATCTTTATTATAAACCTCAACGGGAATAAAGTTCAACGGTTATGTCACAACTCGTACATTAATTACGTGAAAGCTTACAAGTTTGAAATAATTAAATTGCCGTAAGCCGTGTTTGATTTCCAGAAATTCGAATACTAAATTATAAGAACATATTACCTATGTATAGGATAATAACTGATTAATGCTAGCACTTTGTATAAATTAAAAACTTCCAAGTAAAGTAATATAATGCAAATTATATATTTTAACAAGCTCCGAGAAGTGTTTTTTATTCCGTACTGCTTTTATACTGCTTTATCAAAAAAAAAGGATTACACGTTTTAACATTTAGACAGCATATTTTATACGTAAACGACCTAGACCTGTGGAATGAAGTAAACAAATAGCTTAAAACTATAAGCTGATCTTACATCGGAATGAGAACGAAAGATCCGTTCTCAGTAGTGGGTCGGCGATGGGTTCAATCTTCGATGCGATAAGTGATTTTAGTTCAGGAAAACACTAAACGTAAAGGAAATCGTAAACGTCGATATTAGTTCGCAATGTGTTTTTTCGCGAGTTTTCTGGCATTAAAAGTTCCCGTAAAGGTATATTCAACTACAGTGGTCGGCCCAACTCTTCCTCGGACCATCCTCGGGAGATAAACTTTACTATACGACCAACACAAAGCGAATATGGAAATCGAAAATCACTTTGTGATGGTCTGCCGCAGAGATAGCTTGTTGTTTCTTGTTAGTTTGTGGAAATGTAGAACTGTAATGAATTGAACCATCACATACAAGGAACCAAAAGCTTAATTTGCTATAATCCGCCAAACCAAAGAAATCTGTATGGCACAACATGCAGTATGCGACATGCAGCGCCCGCCCTCCCACTGATAAACATGCAGGAAAAGCCAACCACCAAGCAAGCCAAACATCCACACTTTCACATTTATAATATTAGTAGGATTATTACTTATTTAAATGTCATACTCGGTACGGAACTTGTTACTATAGATCAAATAGATATCCGTCTACCTTTAAATAGAGTTTTATTAAAAAAATTCAACAACAATCACGGGTTTTAAAGGCAGAATGTTTGAATATACTAAACTATAAAAGTAAAAAAGCTCCAAAGCTCCGGCATTTAGTTTACAGCGCACAATCGAAATACAGCGAAATAAAAAGTATGTGTTTTATTCAAAAACTACCTGATCCGCCCCGGTTTCGTTCGAGCGAAATTGGGTGAAAATGGGTGAGGGGTGGAATTTCCCTGAAAAATTGAGAAACTGAAAAGAGTGAGATTTCGGTGAGGTAATGGTGAGGTGTCGGTGAGGTTTCGGAGAAATTTCGGTGAGGTATAGATTGGTGAGGCGTTGGTTAGATTTTAGTGAGGTTTCGTCGAAATTTCGGTAAGGTTTCGGTGAGGGTTTTTTGAGGTTTTGGTGAGCTTTAGGGGAAATTCCGGTGAAATTTCCTAGTTTTTTTTTTTACTTTTGCAGTAGTATAATATAAAAGGAGATACTGTCTGACTGACGTATCAAACGTAGGTACATACTACCCGGCTTGGGTCTAGAAAAATGAGATTGTGCAATTTCGCATGTAGGTTGTCTCATTGAAACTATAAGAGATGGTTGTCCCAATAACATAGGATTTTAGAAATTCATTCAATCGAAGCCGGGGCTGATAATCTATATAGTACGAATGTACCTAAATTGAACGAAACCCCTTTTAATAGCGATACTTACTTATTCAGGAGGGTTAAAGTCTATGAATTCAATTAAAGCTACAAAGTAAGCGTTAATAAAATAAAAGTAAAACGAAGAAATACAAATTACGTAATTTAAATACGAAAGCTGCATTAGGAGGTGCAATCCAGTCTGTAAGTGGAAAAGTGAACTCCGAGAGTGAAAACGGGCGAGAAATAGTACAATACACTTCAGTTAAAATCTAATTCAACTCGTAAAGTGGATAATAGACCGTCTCCACTGAGATTTTAAAGAATACTCGGTGAATTGTACTCAAATCTACAATGACTTACTTTGCGTTGTAGTTAGTCTACAATGACTTACGTTGCGTTGTAGTAATGAGAATCACGAAAAAATTGAAATAATAATTTTTATAAAATGAAAGACAAAATATTGATTTATACTCTATTCAATGTTTAGTAACTTTTTCCCTCATCGATTTTGCATCAAATATTTATATAATATATACTGAAAGGTTATAATATTATCTTTGGTTTAAAACTAATTGTGTTCATGTCCTCCACTTTTGGCAAAACTTATGACCATTTCCCGATATGCCCATAGCCCGTTGATTGTATTAAATTGTCTTTACAATATGGTCTCTACACTGTAATTTATGCCATTAGTCAGAAAACTCATGAAGTTATTAACAGGGCTCTCTCCGTCACTCGTTTCATACAATCGTAGTTCCAATTTCATTTGAATATTAAGCAACCAAAGTTCATGAAATGCAGATATATCCTAGAAACTAATATCTGTGTCTGTGGTGTTTTAGATTTTTCTAAAAATATGTAGTTTTAAAATTACAGGGGCTCAAAGATTTGTATAAAATTTTTTACGACCGCGTAACTTTGAAACCGAATATTTTAACAGAAATCTGGAAAACCACACACATAGATATTAGTTTCTAGAATATGTCTGCAAAATTTCATGGACTTTAGTTGCTTTATATTCAAATGAAATTGGAACTACGATTGTATGAAACGAGTGACGGAGAGAGCCCTCTTAATAAAAAATGGTAAATTTTCTTTAATTATCTCCAAAATGAGTTTCAAACAAAGTAATTGCGATGCAGCGGAGTTTCTCCAGTTTTGAACAGTCTCGGTTCAATGACTGAACAATCTATTTTCAACCGTGGTCTAAATGAGGACAAAAATATATCGCGTGTTTCTTATTACTTCTGCTACGGCGTTAATTACCGAATTCAAATCAATTCTTTATAATTTATTTACGTTAACGTAAAGTTGCTTTAATGGAAATTCCTCAAATATGTGAATTATTGTTACTACGGTAATTTTGTCGGTGTACCTATTGAAAATCATCCTTTTCTGAATAGAGTTTTGTTAGTTAAAATGATTAAGCTCTACAAGCCTCGTGTGCAATCTTCTATATACAGTGAAATACCACTTACTCACTAATAATGACGAAATTTCAGGAAAGCCTACAAACTTGAAAGAGAGCTGGGTTCTTTGTAGGGCGTTGGCATCTGCCAAGAAAATGTTTGAAACATCGTATGTTTTTGAAGTTAGAGACTACGGCATTTAGCGTATTTATTTTGAATTTTAAAAGCATCGGTCAAGTGCGAGTCGGACTCGCGCACGAAGGGTTCCGTACAAGAAATAAAGTTTTTTTTTTGATTTTCATGGCAGCCGATATTTTTAGATAGATAGATAGATAGGCAATAGATAGGTATGTACACACTCCCTGAAAAGTTCAATTTTCTTTCCATTTCGGTTCATGAAATAAAGCCCGCTGGCAGACGAACAGACACCGGAGGCTTTCTAATAAGGTCCCGTTGGCACTCTTTTCGTACGGAACCCTAAAAACTCGTGTATATTAGAAAATTACCTATAGGTAAATTAGGGGATGAAAGTTTGTATAGGATTTTTTTCTGTGATTATTAACTTGAGGGTAGATTACTTCTAGGGCTAAGGCATCAGTTAAGTTACTAAAATTCACCTCTAAGAGGATAAAACGGGGGTTGATAGATTGTATGTAACTCGTATGAAAGCTGTATGAAGTTCAGCAATTGCGGTATTAAGAGGGCTCTCTCCGTCACTCGTTTCATACAATCGTAGTTCCAATTTCATTTGAATATTAAGCAACCAAAGTCCATGAAATTTTGCAGACATATTCTAGAAACTAATATCTATGTCTGTGGTTTTCCAGATTTCTGTTAAAATATTCGGTTTCAAAGTTATGCGGTCTTAAAAAATTTCATACAAATCTTTGAGCCCCTGTAATTTTAAAACTACATATTTTTAGAAAAATCTAAAACACATGAATTTTCGCGGACCTATTCTACTTATGTCTACTATGAAACAGATAGTTTGTATTCCCGGGGTGGATCTCTATCAAAATCGATTCAACAGATGGGCCGTCAAAGTGTTGCCTAGAAGACAGGATACTTTTTCGCATATACATATAAGTTAGTGGATGGATATTACGGGTTTTGTCTTCGTCTTGTATTAGTTTTAAATACCACCGCTAACATTGTAGCGACAGCTGCTTTCTTTCTGTTATCCATCAAGACTACTCTACGAACTTGGACACAGTAAGCACTGATCAGAATAATATTGATCGTTTGAAAGCCTACCATCAATACTGCCGCGATAATAATATATTACGATACAGTGTTGAAGGTATTGATAGTATAATGTGGCGTAAATACCCGCTAATGTATACAAAATAAACTTTAAACATGATGTAGTTCAGTAATTCTGTAATATAAGATGGAAAGTTTTCAGAATGTTATGCAAATTGGTGGTTTTATAGATTTCGATGTGCTCTTTCCGAATTTTTATTTTGCCACCTCGTACCTTTGCCGCTCGCGCCGCCATCTTGGAAAAATGGCGCCAAAAAACAGTTTTTTCACGATAACTTCTTTCCCACTCATTTTACGATAAAAATGGCTATGTAATAATTAAACTAGAGACAATTTCCTACAATTTGTATAGTCACCTTTTTTTGTAGACTCAATAGTTTCAGCGTACGAGCGCCACAAAGCCCACTCCAACACTCGTTTTGGCTAAATAACTCATTTCCACCCCACCATGTGGTAGAGTGAGTGGCGTGATTTTTTTTATGGTATCTCCAGGAGCCGGTAGTCACCTTCAATTTAAGCCATCAGTTCGACCAGAGAATACTAACACTATTCAGAATTCTGCTCGAGATAAGAGTAAATATACTGCATCGCAGTTTTGATCTCACGTGCATACGAGCCTTTTTTTGGGTTTTAAACCCAAAAGATGCCCATGGGACCTTATTACTAAGCCTCCGCTGTCATCCGTTTGCTTGTCCGTCTGTCCGTCTGTCTGTCAGCGTGCTGTATCTCATGAACCGTAATAGGTAGAAAGTTGAAATTTTCACAGAATGTGTATTTTTTATTGCCGTTATAATAACAAATAATAAAAATTTCAAAATGGCCGTCATGAAAAAAAAATAAAGAGAGCATTATTTCTTGTATTATGGTACGGAACCCTTCCTATGTGAGTTGGACTCGCACTTGACCGATTTTTCGGCGTCTCGAGCATGTTTATAATGTGGTCGCAGTCAATACACAATATCGCAATTCGTGCATGAAAAATTTTACCTCGCACTACAAACTAAAAAATAAAAAAATGGGTCAAGTGCAAGCCCAACTCGCACACGAAGGGTTCCGTACCATCAAACTAACATTACTTTTTGTTTTTTTTTTTCATGTCAGCCATTTTGAAATTTTTATTATTTGTTGTTATAACGGCAATAGAAATACACATTTTGTGAAAATTTCAACTCTCTATCTATTACGGTTCACGAGATACAGCCCGCTGACAAAAAAACGGACGGACGGACGGACGGACGGATGACAGCGGAGACTTAGTAATAAGGTCTCGTTGGCATCCTTTGGGTTCGAAACCCAAAAAACAGGTCCATATTCACATGAGATCGAAACTGCGATACAGTATATTTACTCTTATCTCGAGCAGAATTCTGAAGAGTGTTAGTATTTTCTGAACGAAGTGATGGCTTAAATTGAAGGTGACTACCGTCTCCTGGAGATACCATTAAAAAAAATTTACGCCACTCACTCTACCACATGGTGGTGTGGAAATGAGTTATTTAGCCAAAACGAGTGTTGGAGTGGGCTTTGTGGCGCTCGTACACTGAAACTATTGAGTCTACAAAAAAAGGTGACTACACAAATTGTAGGAAATTGTCTCTAGTTTAATTGTTACATAGTCATTTTTATCTTAAAATGAGTGGGAAAGAAGTTATCGTGAAAAAACTGTTTTTGGGCGCCATTTTTCCAAGATGGCGGCGCGAGCGGCAAAGGTACGAGGTGGCAAAATAAAAATTCGGAAAGAGCACATCGAAATCTATAAACCACAAATTGGCATAACTTTCTGAAAACTTTCCAGATAAGCCCCTTTTTGACGACCAAATTACTGGGCTAATGTTATATAAATAGTTTTAATTACTGGTGTACAAATTACTGAATTTGAAATAGTATATTCCACATTGTTACTGCGAATTGCTAATGGAAATTTTAGGAGTAGTTAAGTTAAGCATACCTATTGTAAGTATATAGTATAATTGTCGCACCTATCTATCTATGAATTAACATGAGCTTTTGAATAAATATTTATTATTGGGTCTTTAAGAATCCCGTGGAACTCTTTAATTTTTCGAGATAAAAAGTAACCTATGCCCTTCACCGGAATGTAAGCTAACTCTGTACCAAAATCTGTTAAACTGTTGGGCTGTGAAAAGCTAGCAGACAGACAGACAGACACACTTTCACATTCATAATATTAGTATGCATCTTTGCTAAAAATATACTCCAGATACTCAAAAGATTCTCTGCATAACTTGCCTGAAATAACAACAAAATAGATACAAGCTTTACCTTCCCATACATGGTTTTGTCTTTAGGATTAAGTGAAGTCACGTAGGCGTTAATGACGACGTTATCCTGGCACGGCTGTGTTTACGGGCGGTGCGAAGTTATGAGCTAGTTGTTTAAATGTCATCCTCGTTAAGAAAAGGTTGTTTCTGATCCGAATAAATACCGCAGAAAATACAGCTCGCAAAAGTTCTAGTCGCCAGAGAAAAGACGGGGGACTGTGATTTGTGTTGCGCCGTTAGTGTCCCTTAATTGGGAAACTGAGCGTTCTATTAGTGCACCTACTCTACTATCGGAGAAAGTGCTTCCCTCCCGCTGTCCGGTGCGCGTTAGCGAGGTAAACCTATATACTAGTAGCTATCTATCTATCTAATTTCGAGCGTAGGTAGGTACAGTCCGTTCAACGTTCAACACACCGTGTGCGTAACTAGATAATAATCTTCCACTACCCTCTATTAGAATAATATTGTTTAAGATTGATTTTATTATTATTGGTATACCATATTAGGATATTGTCATAGTTATACGGTATAGCATTGCTAACCATTAGCGCACCATGTTAAAAAATCCTTTAGCACTTAATTAAATCAAACTGTTTAAGAACGGTTTTACTACAAAACAAAAATATAACGAATAGAAATCGAATGAATAGTAAATTTTGACTTAAAGATAAGTACATAAATGAAATAGTTAACTTCTCCCAAAAGATTAGCTTGAAACGCCCTCAGCAAAAATATTAGCAAACACGTACGTACGTGGTGCATACTACGATAACATTTTCAAAGTGAAAATACTATTATTAATTAATACAATATAACGATGTGTAAAACTAATATTAATGACTTTGCCTACTGCGTGCATAGTACTTAGTAGGTAATTACTGATATAATACCTGGAAATATCTATTAATTCTTTATATAATTATATTACCAATGTATATTATACCATATTCTAGCAAATGAACACTTCTTATTCTTATTCCTATATCATCATTATGATCAACTCATTTTTTTGCTCAAAAATGTTTGACATTTGCATAGGGGTCACTAGAGGTCATTTGGTTGCAAATGACCTCTGCTACACCCCCTTAACGGATTGCCGACATATTATCAGTATCACTGTATATTTCATTGTAACCGCTGATATAAAACTTTCGCAATGGTAGAAACGTAAGTTCTTTGAGCAAATAAACACATAAACCTTGTCTATTTTTGAAACGTTCGCAATAAAAACTAAAGCTTATAGTCAACAAATTTCCACAGGAGTAGAACTTACAATCTATCTATCTATTTAATGAAGTTTTCGTTTTTTTTGACAACCACCCTGGCGCAGTGGTGAGCCCTGTGGTCTTATTAGTGGCAGGTTCCGGGTTCGCTTCCTGGCAAGTGTTTAGAATTTTATTATTTATAAATGTCTGGTCTGGTCTGGCGGGAGGCTTCGGCCATGATTAGTTACCACCCTATCGGTAAAGCTGTGTCGCCAAGCTATTTAGCGTTCCGGTACGATGCCGTGTAGAAACCAAAAGGGCATGGGTTTAATAAAAACTGCCTTTCAGATTCGCCCGTTTCCATCTTAGACTGCATCATCACTTTCCACAGGGTGAGATTGCGGTCAAGGCTAACTTCTATCTGAATACAAAAATTATTTATCATCTCCTTGGATGCACGTGTAAGTCAATTAAAGTAGATTTTAGATATACATATCAATAATGACCGGAACCATGTTAGGGCAATTGCGGATTTGCGGATTATGTAGTTCGTTACTTTTTTTACAATTTCACAATACTAATACCTTGAAAACTGAATCCACGCGGATAAAGTTTCAGGATTTAGCTAGTTATCTATGACTATGCAATAAAAATATGCAAAGGAGATCATTATTTTTGGGCCTTTTCTGAAAGTGCCGGCCAACGAAAAAAAATGGTACGGATCGTTAGAACTAGCCATTTGGAGTAATAGTTAATATGGCAGAAAAGTTGTAGGATTGCTCTGAACCAAGTTATACAAGGTCGAAGATTCATCATTTTCATACATTTTATTGATTTCTAAAAGTGCTGGGAAACATAAAATAATGTTAGATATTGCTAGAACTAATGATTTGAAGCAATTGTCATTATGACCCGAAGGCTGTGGGGCCATTATATGTCGTGTTATACAAGTTATACAAAAAATTAATATACTTTGTATAATTAATTGTAACCGATTTTATGATTTTGTTACTGTTCTGATTGTTTTATACGAATTTGAATACACGCACAATTATTTTGACTCCCATGAAGTGCTGGATCAGCTGCAATGTGGACAAAATTCGTTTATACATACCTGGATTGTATGCGGTCTCATCCAGACATTTCCCAAACTTCTGCCACTGGGATATCTCCGGCGAGCTCTGTGATGAATGCACCATTTGGTTATAAGTACTGTTCACCTTAGTAACTACGGGCTTGCTTCAGTCGATAGCTGCCCAAAGCAACCTGCGTCGATTCTTCTGTGAATCTAGGAAAGTCATTGAACGGAGGATGTCGGCTTCCATAGCCTGGAAATGAGCTCTTCTTCTATTATAATTACATATTGTTTGTGATAGTTCTGCTGAACTGTTTTGCTCACTGGCCGTTCATGGATTACGTCAAGAAAATCACGTGCATGCACGTTGTTGTCTATCAGAACATGATAGCCGTTCAGCAATGCTGACAAAATCCTGAAATAATCGATCATGTTACTTAATGTCCGGTTACAAATCCTGAATAACCCTGAGTAAACAAAAATCTCTTCCAAAGCGGTCGTTAATCATTTACATTATCCAGCAGCAAATGGTAAAAAGTCTAGATTTATTGGCTTCGCCAGTAGTTAGCTGGGTTTTTACTGATGTTTTGTTACTGGCATTTGTGCCACATAACCGCACACCTCAAGAAAGAAAGATTGCCTCAAGATTGTTTATGGTATCTCTAAAACCATGGACTAAGATAAAAATCCAGTAAAAATCTTCTGTATCATTTAAAATCTAGGCATTGTAAGTTGCTCAGCGTGTAGATTATTGTTCCATCGCAACAAATATAAAGGCTTTTAGTGGTTTTGGAACTTGTGGTTAGGGTATGATTTTCACTGAAAGTATTTAGTGCTTTTCTGAAGATATATGTACATGCCTGTATCTGTCTGTACATGCCTTTTATAGATAGCCTTTCATTCTTGAGGCATGCGGTTATGTGACAAAAAATGCTAGAAACAAAACATTTAAATGAAACCCAGCTAATAAACTGACCAAACCAATAAATCTAAGCTTGTTACCATTTGCCGCTGGATGGTGGAAGTGATGAACAATTGCTTTAAAAGAGATTTTCGTTTGCTCAGGATTGATCAAAGTGACCGGGCATCAAGTAACGTGATCGATTATTTCAGGATCGCGGTAATATCGCTAAACAGCTATCATGTTTTGATAGACAATAACGTGTACTACAGACGTGATTTCCTTTACAAAATCCATGAACTGGTCAATGCGCAAGACAGTTTAGCAGAACTTGTTATCACACACAATAATTATAATAGAAGAAGAGCTCATTTCCAGGCTATGGAAGCCGACATCCTCCGTTCAATGACTTTCCTAGATTCACAGAAGAATCGACGCAGGTTGCTTTGGGCAGCTATCGACTGAAGCAAGCCCGTAGTTACTAAGGTGAACAGTACTTATAACCAAATGGTGCATTCATCACAGAGCTCGCCGGAGATATCCCAGTGGCAGAAGTTTGGGAAATGTTTGTTTGAGATCACCTAGTATTACAAGGCCGTATACAATCCAGGTATGTATAAACGAATTTTGTCCACATTGCAGCTGATCCAGCACTTCATGGGAGTCAAAATAATTGTACGTGTATTCAAATTCGTATAAAACAATCAGAACAGTAACAAAATCATAAAATCGGTTACAATTAATTATACAAAGTATATTAATTTTTTGTATAACTTGTATAACACGACATATAATGGCCCCACAGCCTTCGGGTCATAATGAAAATTGCTTCAAATCATTAGTTCTAGCAATATCTAACATTATTTTATGTTTCCCAGCACTTTTAGAAATCAATAAAATGTATGAAAATGACGAATCTTCGACCTTGTATAACTTGGTTCAGAGCAATCCTACAACTTTTCTGCCATATTAACTATTACTCCAAATGGCTAGTTCTAACGATCCGTACTATTTTTTTTCGTTGGCCGGCACTTTCAGAAAAGGCCCAAAAATGTATGGAGCTAGAATGATCTCCTTTAACAGAAATTGTTCGAGCACCGGTGGAACTTTGATGAACAAAGAAAATAAGAGGCTTCGGATTTTCTTAGCTGTTCTCGATAAATAGGTAAGTCGGCGTATAAGTTTGCCAAACATTGTTTACTTATATGTTATCAGTTTAATACGAAGAACAGCAATAATATTGAAATCTAACCTCCATCTACAAGATAAATCAGGCACCCACGTAAGTTTAAATAATCTTATTTAATGTTAAAGGTAGATCGCGACGCGCGACCACTACGTGCGTCACTAAAGCCCAATATCAACCAAAGCGGAGATTGATGGAGGGGACAAGTGTAAATTAAAATTTTATAACACCTCCGACAAGTGAAGATTACAGTAATAACTAGAAAAGAGTTATTAGCTATAATAGCTAAAGAACACTCTCGATCAAGCCACCTTTCAAACAAAAAATAAATTAATTAAAATCAGTTCATTACTTTAGGAGCTACGATGCCACAGATAGATACACAGAAACACACGTCAAACTTATAACACCCCTCTTTTTGGGTCGGGGGTTAAAAATAAAAGTCAGTGTCAACTGAATGGGGTAAAAATATCCTATTGATTATTATTTACGAAAAGTGTCCTTTCCTCTCCGTACATCTGCCTGGTCGTTTACAAAAAAGCAGCAACGATCGTTATTACATATACTCAATTATTGTGATTAGCTGAATTTAGGTATAATCCACTTGCTGCAAAAAAGCATTTCAGCCAATGGCGATAGAGCGTTAGCCAATCAGAGGTGACTACCGTTACACTGCAGCTGTTATTCTATGGCAGCCCCCAGGAACTCCTTATTTTTTCTGTAGAAAGCAATGTGTAAAATGTCGTCTCCCAAATATTGCGTGTTGCGATCGTGCGTCGAGCGCACCTCGATGTTTAGTTGACTATCCATACTAATATTATAAATGTGCAGGTGTGTCTGTCTGTCTGTCTACTACGTTTTCACGGCTCAACCGCTGAAGCGAATTTAATGAAAAGTACAGACTTAGAATATATTCCGGGGAAGGACATAGGCTTTTTATCCCGGAAAAACAAACAGTTCCCGCCTGCTTGACTCATGATCTGAAAAATGTGTTCCTGCAGTAATTGATGCCATAAAATTGATGGATTTATTTGGGTGTTGATTTTAGTAATTCTACTCATGAAAGGGCCCCTGACCATCAAGCGTTACTTTGAAATATTTTCTCCTACTTATACTTAACTTATACTAAAACATTTTTTAATTCTTAAGTGTCTTTAACGTTTGTTTTGTTTGATTTTCGGCACTTAGTTGGTACAACAAAAATGCTAATAAAAGTCATTAGGAATTTAGGATGCTCTTAAGTAGATACGTTTTAATATTCAGCCGTTAATTATTAATTTTTACGGCAGGTCTTACTTTAATCAACTGTATTATACCTTTCAGACAGTAGCAAATTAATTCGAGCGAAATATTACCGCCAATCTTTATTCACCGTGGCCGTGACGAGCAGTTTGTTGCTTAATAAATAATAAGGTTTTGAGTTTCTCATCCTAAATGATAAGCTAATTATTTTTTTACTTGAAGTTTAACCTATCTTTACTTAAAATAAAAATGTAACTGGACTATTTCTGTACATTAAATATATTTCGAAAATATTCGGGGAAGCATAATATTATTATCGATAGAGCTACAAACATTTTTTTTTTATTTAGGCTTCTGGTTGTTTGTGCACGCTGAAACAAGGTGCTAAACGAATTTGAATGCAATTTGGTATTCCTGGCACGGATTTTCCTAGCACAGGGGCTCTGGACTCCATGAAAGCAATATGTAACCAATTTTTGTTTAATAAAATATTCATTTCATTTTCACAGGACTTCTACCCTGGTGGGTAGGTCGGACGCGTACTATTCCGACACAAGTGAACCAAGCGAAGTGAACCAGGGCATTTCTCCTGGTGATATCTGGGTTGACCCTGAAGGCTTATCTTACCTGACCAGGACTAATCAACGAAGGTGTGGTTTGCTGAATTACCCAAATTTCTTGGCTTCGCTTCGATTTTTGTGACCATTGGCTGATCCAGACGTGGCAAGACCTCTTCACAGATTCTGTCTATCTTTCATCTTTCAATAAGTTGAGATAATGTTGAGATAAGTAGATTTTTCGTGTAGGTACATACTATAGATATAAAGCAAAACAATTTACAAGATTCGTACATGCTCTTTATGATATAAAAATAGAAAACATTGATATAACTTCGTTTGATGTAACGTTTAAACGGGTTAGTATTAGAATTCAGTTCATTTCTATTGCATCATCTTGTACAATCGGTAAGTATTGTAAGATTAACATTATAAGCTATGAACTTCGACTGAGAAAAAGTACATAAATAACAGGTGGACCAAACTGAAGAAATTAATTTTATTATTTTGTAAACAATCTATATTTTACTCATAGTCTAGTTTTATTCGTAGTAATCTGTGTTTTACTAAAACAACTAAGATAACCACCTTTTTTTTTTTTGTTGACGCTGGGGAATGCATTTACGCATCCCCCCCCGGAGGGAGGGTATGTGGGACTCGCCGGCCGAGAGGCGACCGGAATACCCACTAAACCCCAGCGGCGCTACTGCGCGTCGCCTGGCGACTGGGTCACGGGAACGGCCGAAGCAAACAACCGCGACCCAGCCAGCGACGTCTGCCGAGGCAGACCCTCCACCGGGGACCTGCTCGGTCCCCATCGACGCACCTACGGGACGCACCAACGAAGTGCGTCCCCCGACCTTGGGACGCGCACGTCGCCCGCGTCCCATCCTCCGCTTCGTCCACTGTGCCCTCTGCTAGTCAGAGGGACACGCGGAGAAACCTCCCCCCCTGCCAGGTCATTAGCCATAGCCAACAATATCTCCGAAGAGAAATTATTAGCCATGTTACTGGGGCGCACCGGCCCGAACACTGCTCTTCCCCTCGGACGCATCCAAAAGGGACCAGCAGCATCCAGGCACACTGGGAGGTTACCTGGCTGGCGCCCCAAGATAACCACCTGGTCGTCTTAGTTATTTTAGTTAACTAGTAAGCGCACAAAGGCGGTCTTATCTTATATTACAATGTGCTAGGATGATTAAAACCAAATATTTAAAATATTAGGCTACAATTTACTCCACCCTCTTTACATTTTCATTTTTTTACACACGAATAAACTCATAATACGTTTTACTAAGTTTTTTATTAATTTGAATAATTGTATTGTATTTTCCTGCACCTATTAGTATTGGTAGCAGTAGGTATAAGGGCCGGGGCACATATTATGGCGGAGCGCAACGCAGAGCATTTTTCACAGTCAAAATATTATCGACATTGTCTTCATTGAAATCACATATCTACAATCAATAGTGCATCCGTGCGGATACTCGCGCATCCGCGCGCAGTCCCGCGCGTACTCGCGCATTCTCTGGTAGAAAGTCGCGTAATGTGTCACGCGATTAGAAAACTTCACGGGCATGCTCTGCGCTGCGCTCCGCCATATGTGCGCCGGCCCTTACGCTATATAGATACGCCACAAAGGAGCAAAAATAAATAATGCATAAAAACTTAATTAATTGTTACAATTTTTTTGTATAAGTACACTATTAAAGGTGCAAACTAATCAATCAATTTATAGCAAAGGATTATCCACACTGGAATTCTAAAACTTATAATAAGTACAGCCAAATTTCACCTTACGGCATGCAATATTTTAGACTTTTACAATAATTATAAAAGAATTTAAATGAAATATATTGACTAACTACCGTGTAGTGATTTGTCGTTGTGCACTCTGGCGTGATGACAGCGCGCTAGAGCGGACAAATATTGTGCTTGTGTGCACACTGTACGTACTCGTATTTTTGAATGTAAGAATTTGATTGTCTTTTGTCACACCATGCCTGACAATAGTTATGCATGCTCTTTTACTGCTTTACATTAATGCTCTTTTACATCACCTAGTTCACAATATTTTATTTAATTTATTAAATAAAATATTGTGAACTAGGTGATGCCCGCAATTTTGTCCGCGCCGATTTAGGTTTCTAAAAATCCCGTACGAACTCTTTACATTTCCGGGATAAAAGTAATTTGTCCGGTCTGCGCGCAGCAAGTTATTTCTGTACCAAATTCCAACAGTATCGGTTATCCATATTATGGATCCTGCACAGGTAACAAAAGATGGACAGACACACTTTTGCATTTATGGATTTGGAATTGCCGGACGCGACGTAACGATGGCAATGGGGCTCAGCATTGTTCGCGGGTAATTTACGAAACTGTGACGCAAATGGGAGACAAGTGTAAATTAAAAATTTATAACATCCCCGACAAGTGAAGGTTACAGTTATAACTGGAAAAGAGCTGATAACTTTCAAACGGCTGAACCGATTTTTTTGAATTATAGCTAAGAACACTCTCGATCAAGCCACCTTTCAAACAAAAAAAACTAAATTCAGTTCATTAGTTTAGGAGCTACGATGCCACAGACAGATACACACGTCAAACTTATAACACCCCTAATTTTGGGTTAGGGGTTAAAAATAAAAGTCAGTGACAACTGAATGGGGTAAAAAATATCCTATTGATTATTTAAGAAAAATGTCCTTTCCTCTCCGTACATCTGCCTGGTCGTTTACAAAAAAGCAGCAACGATCGTTATTACATATACTCAATTATTGTGATTAGCTGAATTTAGGTATAATCCACTTGCTGCAAAAAAGCATTTCAGCCAATGGCGATAGAGCGTTAGCCAATCAGAGGTGACTACCGTTACACTGCAGCTGTTATTCTATGGCAGCCCCCAGGAACTCCTTATTTTTTCTGTAGAAAGCAATGTGTAAAATGTCGTCTCCCAAATATTGCGTGTTGCGATCGTGCGTCGAGCGCACCTCGATGTTTAGTTGACTATCCATACTAATATTATAAATGTGCAGGTGTGTCTGTCTGTCTGTCTACTACGTTTTCACGGCTCAACCGCTGAAGCGAATTTAATGAAAAGTACAGACTTAGAATATATTCCGGGGAAGGACATAGGCTTTTTATCCCGGAAAAACAAACAGTTCCCGCCTGCTTGACTCATGATCTGAAAAATGTGTTCCTGCAGTAATTGATGCCATAAAATTGATGGATTTATTTGGGTGTTGATTTTAGTAATTCTACTCATGAAAGGGCCCCTGACCATCAAGCGTTACTTTGAAATATTTTCTCCTACTTATACTTAACTTATACTAAAACATTTTTTAATTCTTAAGTGTCTTTAACGTTTGTTTTGTTTGATTTTCGGCACTTAGTTGGTACAACAAAAATGCTAATAAAAGTCATTAGGAATTTAGGATGCTCTTAAGTAGATACGTTTTAATATTCAGCCGTTAATTATTAATTTTTACGGCAGGTCTTACTTTAATCAACTGTATTATACCTTTCAGACAGAGGCAAATTAATTCGAGCGAAATATTACCGCCAATCTTTATTCACCGTGGCCGTGACGAGCAGTTTGTTGCTTAATAAATAATAAGGTTTTGAGTTTCTCATCCTAAATGATAAGCTAATTATTTTTTTACTTGAAGTTTAACCTATCTTTACTTAAAATAAAAATGTAACTGGACTATTTCTGTACATTAAATATATTTCGAAAATATTCGGGGAAGCATAATATTATTATCGATAGAGCTACAAACATTTTTTTTTTATTTAGGCGTCTGTTTGTTTGTGCACGCTGAAACAAGGTGCTAAACGAATTTGAATGCAATTTGGTATTCCTGGCACGGATTTTCCTAGCACAGGGGCTCTGGACTCCATGAAAGCAATATGTAACCAATTTTTGTTTAATAAAATATTCATTTCATTTTCACAGGACTTCTACCCTGGTGGGTAGGTCGGACGCGTACTATTCCGACACAAGTGAACCAAGCGAAGTGAACCAGGGCATTTCTCCTGGTGATATCTGGGTTGACCCTGAAGGCTTATCTTACCTGACCAGGACTAATCAACGAAGGTGTGGTTTGCTGAATTACCCAAATTTCTTGGCTTCGCTTCGATTTTTGTGACCATTGGCTGATCCAGACGTGGCAAGACCTCTTCACAGATTCTGTCTATCTTTCATCTTTCAATAAGTTGAGATAATGTTGAGATAAGTAGACTTTTCGTGTAGGTACATACTATAGATATAAAGCAAAACAATTTACAAGATTCGTACATGCTCTTTATGATATAAAAATAGAAAACATTGATATAACTTCGTTTGATGTAACGTTTAAACGGGTTAGTATTAGAATTCAGTTCATTTCTATTGCATCATCTTGTACAATCGGTAAGTATTTTTGGGTAAGGTCTGACGAAATCACAAACACAATCTTTATGATAAATTATTACACTTTTATTTCATATTTAAATTTATTAACTTTTACATTTGTCAAATAAATGTTGTTCCTCTTACGTTAGTATATTTTCGAATGTCGTCGTTTTAAAACCACTCTTACAGGTAACCTCTCCACGTTTATTAGCCACTCCCCTTTTTATCTTATCGTTATCGGCCAATCCAAATTGTACAATGAATAAACTTAGTGACTAATATACAAATCATCAAGCTCGTTTAACAAATCATCTAAGTAATAAAGATGTTTTCATCTTATATATTGATTACAAATATTATCCTTTATTATGCTACAATTCATCAACTAGAAACTATAAGAATTTTATATACAGTACGTTTATCGATCAGATGTTGAACAACTTCAGCCAATCAATGACGCCTTCTAATATGATGTTATGATTTGTTATGATTTGAGTGGCGCCAACTATCTAATCAGTAACTTCTACACGTTTTTAGATAATTAATATGGGCCAAGCTTACAGCTCGGCCATCCTGTTTTAAGCGAGTCTCATCGCTTTTTAAAAAAAAAAATTAAAACTTAAGTAACATGTAAACTTCACAACCAAAATGACAAAGACTTAGTTCAACAAAACAAAAAAAAATTAGGATAGTAATTAATTAAATTAATATTCTTGCTAACCTTAACTAGAAGGAATATACAGTTTTATTGATACATTGGTATTGATTATGATTGCAACTTAATTTTAGAGCACTCGCAGCAACCCTTTCCATCCGATATAATTAGAAAATAGCAGATAAACTCAATTCAATTCCAAACTATTTACCCTCGCAACTTTACCTGCCAGTCTACAGTAGCACTCAAATTTAGCCTTTAATCTAAAATTCATTTTTCTGTTCTCTTCCGCTAATATTAAAATAAAAAGATGCAGACACTCTAAATTTATAAATAATTTTTCAAAAATCATAAAGATATCAAAAATTGCGAGACCAGTAGCAACTAAAGGAGGCCTCCATTTAATCAAAGAAGGTAGGTACATGCATAAAGTCCGAAGTATCAATTATAACTCACAAGCCAATATTTTACAGGAACACTCAATAGAGATTTGGGGATGAGCATGTAAAACTAATTACTAAAAACTACTTTAAAGGGTTTCAAGTATCTCAAAATAAATTGTTAAAAGTTCTGTTCCAACTAGACTCTCCTTTCCACTAAAGAATTATATAAGAAAACTGATGAACTATATTATATAAGTCAATTATACAAATTCAAAATATGTCTATTTGTTAGGAAAATACTATTAAAGTCCGTACATACACGCATCACTTTAAAGCTAAATCTCATAAATATGGTACACAAAACGAACATACCTATTATGCTACAATTACATAAAGCTAGGACTAATTATGGTATGTAAACTACCTAGCTCTACTACATAATGTACTTGCCGAAACTCATACTGGAGGAAAAATCTTTTACAAAGTTTAAAGTTTAATCAAATAGTGTCAAACACCATAGATATCTTAGCTAGATGTAGGTATAGTTTGTTAACGAATATAACGTGTTTTGACTTTTTATATTATTGTATAGTCACCATACCTTTAAAGATTATGTTTTCTTCTATATTTATATTTAGAATCGGGAGCGATTCTTAATATGAATATGTGTAAGTGAACTTCTTGTCCTTTTGATAAAATAAACTCTCTAAACTTAAAGTTAATCGCCGCCAGTTCTCGATTTAAATCACAAAACATTTTCATACACTTTCAACGCAATAGTTTTACGCACATATTTTCTTCTTCCCTTCTTATTGGAAAATCGCGGATTCCGAGCCTTGGCGCGTGTCTCTTCTACCGGGATACATATATGATTGTCCTTATTTCCCTCCAGATCCAAATTTTTAATGACCCCTATCCTAGGGTCCTTTCCCTCCAGATCCAAATTTTTAATGACCCTTATCCTAGGGTCCACCTCCTTCCTCCTATAGGACTTTTTGTCCATAGCCCGTAACCTCGGGGCTTTTCCATCCTTTCCTTCCTTGGGACTTTGTGTCCCTGACCCATACCTAGTTTTGGGTCTTCCTTTCCCTCATTTGTTCATTTCCAACATCCTTGGATCCTGCAAACATAAAACACTTTGAGTAGACCGTTCATTTAATTTTGTTTCATAAGCATCCATCATAATACAATCCGACCTAAGAGAAGTAATTTTACTTGGTAACCTAGAAAACCTATTATCATTATTATAATTTAGTTTTCTCCAGTTCCGTACCCCTCGAAGGGTGCCTACGAGACCCTATTTTCTAAACCTCTGCTCTCCGTCCGTCTGTCCGTCTGCACGTGCGTCACGGCCCGAGTTGAAAGGAACGTGATTACGGATGTATGAAAATCCTATGCCTGGTTGCTTCCAATTCAAACTTTTTCTTTTAATGCAGATTACGCTTCCCATATTTCTTACAATTACCTATTGTTTTTTTTTTTCTAGCAAAATCCACATTCTGAAGTACTAATGGACAATGTTAAACAAACGCCAGGGTACAGTAGTTGCGTCACTTGTGCCTCTTAACCATATAATATCTACATGCAAAAATAATCTTTGATTTATAATTTCACATGATACTTATATATTTTATTTTAGCCATAATATGCACCATATGGCGTACTTTGTCGTTTCGAGTAACATAAGCAGAACTACCAAATTCGACCCTGGGAACGACACAGTCGCGACTCGCCGCCGAATGATACCTATTAGTTTATCATTAATTCCTTTTCATAGAGAAAAGCGATATCAACATAATAGCAGGAAAAAAAATGAAATAAATATTCCGTTCGATACATCTCTATTCTCTACGACATCAAGATCTCTATCACAAGCTGATCGATCATAAAGATTAGAAGAAAGTAGGTACCTTATACATTATTTTATATGTTAATCGTAATGACCCGCATCTGTTCGATTTCCCTTTATTCGTTTCGTAAAAGATTCATCCTCGTACGTCCATCATCATCATCATCGTCATCTACATCGTCATCATCATAAGGTCACTGTTGAACATAAACCTTCCCTAGTAAGCACCACACGTACTGTCCTCAGCCTTCCTCATTCAACCCCTGGTTCCTATTGATACAAACCACTAAACCCCCCCTATCAAATGTGTACCTATCTACATCCATCCATCATACCCAAATGCCGTGCTGGTTGATGTGATGAGCGACAAAGTGTTAACCTCTTCAATACGTCATGGAACTGTAGGAATAGCCATGGAAGACCTCCAAACCGAACGTTGATATTTTGTGTAAGTGGTCCCACGAGTCAAAAAAAAATATTCTTGTCCATAAAGGAACAAGCCACGATATAGATTCTTCTATCGGAACTTAAATATTCCAATCACTGCATGCATTCCAACTAATCAGTTTGCTACTGTATATTTGAAGTTGATAATAAATAAAAATGTTAGCTTAATTAAATTCCTATGATAATTCGATTTTTGGTGCATCAACCAGCTTCACCTATTATGTAAAATTAAATGTATATATATTTTTTTTTTAATTACCGGCTGTACATTTTAAACTAACCTAAGCAAAATATACTTTCTTACTAATAACTTAATCTTAAAAAATTTTCAAGAGGATCCTTCCGCCTCAAATTAACTCAATGATAAAAATGAACAGGAAACTTTAAATGTTGTAAAATCCAGCCAATGCTTCGTACCTTGCTTTATTAATCCAATAGGTACTTCTTTGGATTTTGTCAAAACAAAATACTTTTACTTGTTGAGTGTATAATAAATAAATAATGTAATAAATCAATTAACTGTTAAAGCTAATAACTTTTACAGAAAGCGAACCTCATGATATCTCTTATGAGTTTTAAGCGTAAAATTACCACGCCGAAAACAAAACATGAGCTGACAGTATTCTTATTTGATATACGTAATCCAGTAATACTATATCTATCTACATAATTCGTAAATATGTATGTATAGTTTGTAAGTTACTATTTCACTTTATGCTGTTTCAATGCTTCATTTTTTTAGTTTAGCCTCATTCTATTTTTAAACTTACTATTTCGCTATAATATTTACAAGTAACCTCATCGAAGACTACACGGTCTTCTGATAACCCAACAAGCATTTATCCAACAGCTATCGCTTTCACCCGAACGGAGGTTCCCTGAAATATACTGAGATAACAATACCTAGTTGACACATGGATGTACAAGAGCGGCAACAAGCTATGACCCCCTCTAGTCATAACTATCTTTATGATTGTAACATTTCAAACAGTGAAAGTATGTATAAACGATTTCGTCCATAGGACATGCGCTCTAAAGAATGTTAATATAATTATCAGCAACTAAAAGCTTGAAGAAACTAATAGGTACAACTTGTCTTTGAAGTATGAAAATATGCACATTTATCAAGTATACCAGTTCATCAAACATTAAAGTACGCATTTATAAAATGATAACTCATTTATTAATCAAGATAACTACCTGTTTATCAAACCTACCCTACCAAATATAAATAACTACTCACCAAATGTAATACTTTATAACTTAAGTAAAAATATGAAACAAATGTGCATCAACCACATACATACACTCTTCAAATTCATCCATTTATCAAAATGTTATATAATATAACCATTCACCAAATCCATTATATACTTAGTTCATTAAATAGTTTAGTCAAACTTTACTCCACTTGCCACGATTGCAAATTTTCAAACCAACCAGTTTAAACCACTGTGCCTCCAAAATAATCAGCCGCAAACATTGCAGCTCATCTCACTTGATAATGCATCCCTCCCTCAGAAAAACAGGCATTAGGAATGTCTTTCCAAGACGCGCGAGAGACAGCCACCGTGGCTTTTCGCGAGATTTAATCCAAATTGAACTAATGCCTAAATAAACAATTTAATTAGAGGGCGATTGCTTTTGCAACCTCTAACCGTCCAATCAAACACCGAAAGTATTCAATAATCCGAGACGTAAATAAAAACCCGTCAGAACACCGTATTTATAAAAAAAAAGACAAGAAAAAGATTCCTCCTCGCAATAGATCGCGTGACATCTAACAAGTGAATTATCGACTTTATTACACAACTTATTCTCAACATGTTTTACATCATTTCCTACAATTGAAATCTTTCTATTTTAAATACCCTAACTACAACTTCATAATCCAACCAAAAATCACACTAGATTTATCCCTCGGTCCCACATCTTTAATGCTTTTTTTTTCTGTTTGGGTAACTAAAACAAAAAAATATATATACTCATGTTATAAAACGTTGTCAAAGCTTTCCTGAACGCGCTAAATAAGCAAAAACATAAAATCAGGCGAAATGCCAGACCAGCCGAAAAACCTTCAATGCTTAATCAGCCTAAAAAAAAAAAAAAAATTATGATCAATATTCATATTATTATCATGAGATACTAACGGCGCTCCTAAGCGAAATTTATAAGGCACCGCATTTCGATTTTATCAAACAGACTGATCAATTTCGAGAGCACAACAAACGTGGTTTCCTGAGAGTTTTGTTAACTAAATGCATATCGAAACTGAACTATCGCGAAGCGAGTCAAGCGAGCGTGAATTTTTTTTTTTAAAATATATTTCTGGGATAATGTCATGCCAAAAACGCGAGCGTAGTGCAAAGATATTTGCCTAAAATTTCTTTCGTACAACAAAGAAAATAGTATTTTGGTAGTAGGTACTTATTATCGCGCCCTGCCCTAAGGGCAGTACTGTAGGTATATTACCATTAAAAAAAAAACTTACTCTAATTTTAATAGAACATTTGCCAGGAATTTAACCCGCCAAACGATGTTAATCCAATAAAAACAAAATCATATTGCATTTAAATGCGGCAGTACACAGTTAATTGCGTGAATACAGGTAAAAAAAAAAACCCCGCTGCTCATATACTATACCTACCTACTACTCGTAGTACTCAAATTATTGTGCCAGTATTAAAAGTAAATTAGCTGTTATCTAGCGTGGTAGACTACGGCCTAAACCCTTCTCATTCTGTGAGGAGACACTTGTTGCTCAGTAGTGGGCCGGCCATGGGTTGTTCATGGTGAGCTGTTGTCAACAAAGTTATGTTTGAAACTCAAACATTACGCGTTTCAAGTGGTAAAAATAAATAAATGAAAACATTTCTCCTCACTTTTGTAAAAAAAAAACACTTATTTATGCACCCCGTATTTAAAACTATCTGACTACCTACCTACCATAATTTTAAATTTAGTTAAAGAATAACCAGATAAGATAAACCTACTTTTACACCCATTTTAGGATTTATATTTCTCAAAATGCTCAATTTATTAACCCTGGGTCACTATTACTTTATTACAACGGATCACCTTCATTTTTATCAATTAACATTTTATATCCCCAATCATTTAGTAACCATTACAAGTAGAGACGGATTATTTCACTGGCAGGCGTAAAACGAAAAGCTATTTCATGTAACTTTTTCTACCTTATCCCAAAGCGGTTTACAAAAAATAATAATTTCACAAAACAACATTCAAGATGCCCAATGAGTGCTGTGTGATAATATCGCGTCACTGTGTGCTAGAAAAAGGAAAACATCTATCTATACAATGAATGCAGCAAACGATTGAACCTAAATCCAGAAATTCACCTTCCGTAAAACAAAACCACTATGTGAAAATAAATCCCTATCGTAACTCTTAACCAAACTAATTCGGCACACGATTACAAGTGTGAAGATTGAAATACCACGTTCCGTGAGATATTCACCTGTGAAATCATTTAATGAGAAATAAAACCCCGGCAGGACATAGTAGATACATCCTGAAAACTATTTAAAAGTAACAATAACGCCCATCATTAAGTAAACCACACTTTTTATATTGTTTAACACTATGTTCACTATCTATTCCATTGTACCCACGATACAGGATAACCTAGTGCGGGTACCACCAGACACAGGAAAATTGTGCAAGACTGTATTTTGTAAATAAACATTTTTCATTTTTCATTGTAAAATAAGCCTTCTAAATACCTCAACGTTATTTAAACCACAATTTGAAGGTCGATCGCATTTGTATAACCAATATACAAGATGAATTATAAAAATGTGGGTAATTCTAGGTATCATAACGTTATATAATTTCCATTCCAACTCGGAGCAAAGCTTTTTAACAAAATGATAACTAAATGTAGAACAAACAAAACGAAAACCCACACAAATAAAAAAAAAAAAAATTACCATTAATAGGTATCAATAAAAATAAAATCATGGAAAGATCCTACCCGTTTATCCAGAAATCCTTTGATGCCATGACTAGGTACTTTGATATATTGAGGCCCAAATATTGGCCTTGTGCTCCAAAATGTCTGTGGTCTACTAGACCTCCACTTCTTTCTCGTTCCTCTGTATATTTCCACTTGTTTCTCTGAGTCGTGAGCGTGACAAGAAAATATTATATTTTCTTGATATCCCACTTCTGACCTTTTGGGTAAGGTCTGACGAAATCACAAACACAATCTTTATGATAAATTATTACACTTTTATTTCATATTTAAATTTATTAACTTTTACATTTGTCAAATAAATGTTGTTCCTCTTACGTTAGTATATTTTCGAATGTCGTCGTTTTAAAACCACTCTTACAGGTAACCTCTCCACGTTTATTAGCCACTCCCCTTTTTATCTTATCGTTATCGGCCAATCCAAATTGTACAATGAATAAACTTAGTGACTAATATACAAATCATCAAGCTCGTTTAACAAATCATCTAAGTAATAAAGATGTTTTCATCTTATATATTGATTACAAATATTATCCTTTATTATGCTACAATTCATCAACTAGAAACTATAAGAATTTTATATACAGTACGTTTATCGATCAGATGTTGAACAACTTCAGCCAATCAATGACGCCTTCTAATATGATGTTATGATTTGTTATGATTTGAGTGGCGCCAACTATCTAATCAGTAACTTCTACACGTTTTTAGATAATTAATATGGGCCAAGCTTACAGCTTTGTAAGATTAACATTATAAGCTATGAACTTCGACTGAGAAAAAGTACATAAATAACAGGTGGACCAAACTGAAGAAATTAATTTTATTATTTTGTAAACAATCTATATTTTACTCATAGTCTAGTTTTATTCGTAGTAATCTGTGTTTTACTAAAACAACTAAGATAACCACCTTTTTTTTTTTTTGTTGACGCTGGGGAATGCATTTACGCATCCCCCCCCGGAGGGAGGGTATGTGGGACTCGCCGGCCGAGAGGCGACCGGAATACCCACTAAACCCCAGCGGCGCTACTGCGCGTCGCCTGGCGACTGGGTCACGGGAACGGCCGAAGCAAACAACCGCGACCCAGCCAGCGACGTCTGCCGAGGCAGACCCTCCACCGGGGACCTGCTCGGTCCCCATCGACGCACCTACGGGACGCACCAACGAAGTGCGTCCCCCGACCTTGGGACGCGCACGTCGCCCGCGTCCCATCCTCCGCTTCGTCCACTGTGCCCTCTGCTAGTCAGAGGGACACGCGGAGAAACCTCCCCCCCTGCCAGGTCATTAGCCATAGCCAACAATATCTCCGAAGAGAAATTATTAGCCATGTTACCGGGGCGCACCGGCCCGAACACTGCTCTTCCCCTCGGACGCATCCAAAAGGGACCAGCAGCATCCAGGCACACTGGGAGGTTACCTGGCTGGCGCCCCAAGATAACCACCTGGTCGTCTTAGTTATTTTAGTTAACTAGTAAGCGCACAAAGGCGGTCTTATCTTATATTACAATGTGCTAGGATGATTAAAACCAAATATTTAAAATATTAGGCTACAATTTACTCCACCCTCTTTACATTTTCATTTTTTTACACACGAATAAACTCATAATACGTTTTACTAAGTTTTTTATTAATTTGAATAATTGTATTGTATTTTCCTGCACCTATTAGTATTGGTAGCAGTAGGTATAAGGGCCGGGGCACATATTATGGCGGAGCGCAACGCAGAGCATTTTTCACAGTCAAAATATTATCGACATTGTCTTCATTGAAATCACATATCTACAATCAATAGTGCATCCGTGCGGATACTCGCGCATCCGCGCGCAGTCCCGCGCGTACTCGCGCATTCTCTGGTAGAAAGTCGCGTAATGTGTCACGCGATTAGAAAACTTCACGGGCATGCTCTGCGCTGCGCTCCGCCATATGTGCGCCGGCCCTTACGCTATATAGATACGCCACAAAGGAGCAAAAATAAATAATGCATAAAAACTTAATTAATTGTTACAATTTTTTTGTATAAGTACACTATTAAAGGTGCAAACTAATCAATCAATTTATAGCAAAGGATTATCCACACTGGAATTCTAAAACTTATAATAAGTACAGCCAAATTTCACCTTACGGCATGCAATATTTTAGACTTTTACAATAATTATAAAAGAATTTAAATGAAATATATTGACTAACTACCGTGTAGTGATTTGTCGTTGTGCACTCTGGCGTGATGACAGCGCGCTAGAGCGGACAAATATTGTGCTTGTGTGCACACTGTACGTACTCGTATTTTTGAATGTAAGAATTTGATTGTCTTTTGTCACACCATGCCTGACAATAGTTATGCATGCTCTTTTACTGCTTTACATTAATGCTCTTTTACATCACCTAGTTCACAATATTTTATTTAATTTATTAAATAAAATATTGTGAACTAGGTGATGCCCGCAATTTTGTCCGCGCCGATTTAGGTTTCTAAAAATCCCGTACGAACTCTTTACATTTCCGGGATAAAAGTAATTTGTCCGGTCTGCGCGCAGCAAGTTATTTCTGTACCAAATTCCAACAGTATCGGTTATCCATATTATGGATCCTGCACAGGTAACAAAAGATGGACAGACACACTTTTGCATTTATGGATTTGGAATTGCCGGACGCGACGTAACGATGGCAATGGGGCTCAGCATTGTTCGCGGGTAATTTACGAAACTGTGACGCAAATGGGAGCAAGTCGTTTGTTTTCGCGGTCAACGTTTTAACTCACTACAGAATGGTACAATAGTGGCTGAATACTGAAACAATTATATTTACAGATTTTACCTAAAACTAAAATTAAAATAAACTTAAATAATGAAAGAGCTAAAGTAAATTTATTACAATACTTCACTAAAGGTGTCCTGATAAATCCAATTTAAAATGGCGTATGTTAAATAAAGGAACATAATACCTTTACAACTTATATAATTTCATGTAGAGTTACTATAGCATAGTTTCATAAAATACCCTTTGAAAAAAAGGGCATGTCGAAATAAATGTTTTACTGCTGTCGTCTTACTTAATACTTACTAACTTATACCCGCAACTTCGTCCATGTGGACTACACTAATTTCAAACCCCTATTTTACCGCCTTAGGGGTTTAATTTTCAAAAATCCTTTCTTAGAAGATGTCTACGTCATATTAGTTATATGCATGCCTCAGCCCGATCCATCCAGTAGTTTGAGCTGTGCGTTAATAGATCAGTCAGTCAGTTAACTTTTGCTTTTTAATATTTAAATGTCCTCTTACATACCTATGCACATGATAAAAATTACTAAGCAAACCTAGTTATAGACCATTTTGTAGGCTAAAAGCCTACAAAATGGTCTGTAACTAGGTCTAGGTTTGCTTAATAATATTAATAAATATTAATATTACATAGCTATTGTTGAGATAATAAAAATATTACTCATATGTACCTTTCTCTTGTCATTACAAAAATACGGATGCAAAGTAAATATTCATTAAAAACAAAACAATGACTTGTTTAAAGACCAATTATGAACAATCTACGATTTAAAGGTAAAGAATCAAGGTTGCAACTTGCAATATCAAAACTTAACTTTTTTGAATAAAATAATTAAAACGTGTGAATGGTCTGTTGTTATCTTTAATGGTTTATTATATTCATAAATACCACGGTGGTAATTAATCACAGTGTTCCACTTTTAGATTTGAAAAAAAATTAAAAATCTAAATATAATTTTTATCTCTATAAAAAAATCGATACTAATTTTTAACTAATACCACAGATACGCATAGAAAGGATAAACTCAATTATTATTATGGCAACGAAAAAAATAATTTACTAAACGTCCAAAATAATTAAATATAAGTTCAAGTGTAACTTAAATTCATTAGCCAATCATTATTTTTCTCTGGCGGAGCAACATATGTCGTGCCATTCATGCCGAGGCCAAAGGGAGGACTGGCCGTCGTCCTTAGGTAATAAAGACCACGGGTCGAGGTCGAGGAACCGTATCCAAGAACGGCATAATTTTTATCTATGCATGAATTCGTCTCAAATTCCTGCCAAGTTAGACATCGAATTCCCACAAACGATTTTGGTATTCTTATGCTTTCTGCGTATATTTGAGCAGCTCTCAGGTGGCTACAGGAGGGCATTACGCACCCTGGCTGTTGAGGTCCACCACCGTTTATATAGAAATCTGCATGACCCAGAGGTTCGATCACGCCTTGTACTAACCTATTCGAATGCAAAACGTCTACATACTGAGCATCCATTTTATCCAGTCTTTGATCCGCATACGCAAAAGAGAAACAAGGACCTGCCGGGTCCAGTCCCGTTATGCGGCCTATTGTGCGAGACCTGTATCGATGGAAATATTTTCCGGTCCAGCCTGCTATGTGTGCTCCTAAACTTATCCCAAGAAGGTGAAAGTCTTCCGCACTGGCTCCAAAATTTTCCAAATTAGCCAGCAAATTAGCGAGCCTCTTCCCCACGAGACGAGCATTGTGCACCGACAGTATGTACCTCTGATTCATCATTTCCTCGGCGTCGACGAGCAGCACGTTAAACATTTTCTTTTCATTATAACCTTGGGCTAAATCTAACGACACCGATGATTGCGAATTATCTCTGTATCCATGAATAATTATTTTTGTTTGTTTTGTAATGTCGAACACGCCGGGCTGTGTCAGAGTCTGGAAGCTTTTATCGATGGAAAATGTTTGTATGTCCGTGTCATTCAGATAAATAACTTTCATAGTTTTTAAAATAGCATTTTGACTGTTCATCGAATTGAACTGGAGGTCCATAATAGCTCGACCTGCAAATGTGAAATAAAATTTGCATTACTCACAGAATTAATTGTATTCATATGTGAAGGTCAGGGTTAACCACTCACAAGCACCAGATAGTGTCGCGTACAGATTTTCAGCGAAACTCAAATTCGTTGGATCACTTTGTGCCTCCACTTGAACTATCAGTAAATGGATAACCGCGATTATCATCAGCCGTACAAGCCTGTAGAGGTTCATGGCAAACCCTCCGCGCTAACACGGTCACTGTGTCACTGTCTGCACTGAGAGAAAGGTCCGGCTGGGTACTTGCCGACTACAACAGTCGTTACAGATCTGGAGGGGGTTATACTGCCAATTAATTGTGCGTTGCACATTCGCTCTTAGAAGGCCGCTTTGAATGCTTGTATATCTATATAAATCACTAGATGATGCCTGCAATTTCGTCCGCGTGGGTTTTCTAATAATCCCGTGGGAACTCTTTTTTTTCTGGGATAAAAGTACCTAGCATATTATATCCGACTCCAGGATGAAAGCTCTGTACCAAATAGCTAGCTGATGCCTGTAATTTTGTCCAGGTAGATTTTTTAGTGGGAACTCTTTAATTTATCCGAACTATTTATTTATACAAACTACTTATAAACCTTTTTGTTGCCATTTTCTGATGCCTTTACGAGTATATTCTGTTTTTTTTTCGTTACAGTTGGGATGATTTTTTCCAACTTTAATTCATAATTATATTCTTATTGGTATCTTCGGTGTCTTATTTTCGCAAAAGGTGAGTAAATTATATCCCTTTTTACTGGAAAAACCGTGTGAACATCTGTACAGTAGGTAAGTAGTTTAAACATGAACTCAGTGCGACTGGGGACTAAATAATAATTTTATAGTATAGGGATTACAAAGTTTTTTTTATTTTTATTTGTATATTATGACAAGATGAGATTTAGAAAAAAATCGTAAATTGAATCATGAAATTAATAAATTGTAAAAAAAATAAGTTATTGATCGTAAAATTTATTTAAATCCTGCTGTTGCCAGTGACTTTGGCTACAAAAATAACCTAGATAATTTTTAGAAAGTCTCTACCACCCTCTCAGTTCTCTACCTACTTGTAAAATTTCGGAAGTTGAAAATAACATGCGAGTATAACAGACGAGCATAAACAGTCTGGGTTGGGTCCCAGGCATGTCTAACTTTTCGGAGTTATGTGCATTTTAAGCAATCAAAATCATTTGCTTTAACCGTGAAGGAAAACATTTTGAAGAAACCTGCATGCCTGAGAGTTCTCCGTAATATTCTCAAAAAAATGTGAAGTCTGCCAATCCGCACTGGGCCAGCGTGGCTGACAATGGCCTAAACCCTTTTCATTCTGAGAAAAGATCCGTACTCAGTACTGAGCCGGCGAAGGACTGATTATGATGATGATAATATGATGATAAACAGTTAAAAATTAAGTAGATAGAGGCAAGCGAATACAAGATAAATACTTACATAGATGAGTCACAAAAATCGCTATACTAGATGACGCACCAGATTTCTTGATAAGTAGCATCAATATTACTTTTCCGCCGGGCTTTCGCTAATGAAATCTCCCCAATATTTATAACAAGTAAACATACAGCTCGCTGTCAGCAAACTTAAGTAATATATACATAAGCAAGCACCTAGGCCTGAAAACAAGAGCTTTCGACGAAAATAGAAAGTATGCCAATCACATCAATATCAAATACTGTTACTGAAATATGGAATCAAACTTGTTATTTGCAATTATAAGTGCCTACATTATTATTCGGTGCAATATTATTTGGTTCAGAATGCTGTCACCAAACTTGAATATATAAATAAGCAAGTACTGAAACCTGTACACAAGAGCTTTCAACGAAAATAGGAAATATGGCCCATCTCATCAAATAAGTTAATTATCATGATCAATTCATTACCGGCTCACTACTTAGACTGGTCTTCTCTAAGAATGAGAACAGTATATGCTACACACCCGACGCCACGGTCCGGCACGCTGCGCTGGCCGAATGCGGATTGGCAGACTTCACACACCTTTGAGAACATTATGGAGAGCTTCCAGGCATGTAGGTTTCCTCAAAATGATTTCCTTCACCGTTAAAGAAAATGATTTTAATTGCTTAAAATGCACAACCCTGGGTGTTTATACTCGTATGTTATTTTCATCTTCCGAAATTTTACAAGTGGGTAGAGAATTGAGAGTGTGGTAGAGACTCATATGTTTTCCTTCATCGTTAAGGCAAGTTATATGTAATTGCTTGAAGCGCATCTATCTAGTTCACGCTGACATAACTCCAAAATGTTAGAGGTCTAGAGAGAAATCTAAATATTTATTATAATAAAACTTAAAGTTAGCCTTATCTAATTAGACAAATCATGCCCGCGTGGGATAAGGCCAAGAATACTGGCTGCATTTATACGCTGGACAGCCAGGCTGATCCGTTGCGCAAAAAATGAGCCAGCCCTTCTGTCATCCGATGAGGCTATTAAACGCGCAGGTGAAATCTCTCGTAAGTTTTTTTTAGCACTAAGGCTCCATGGCCCCAGGGTCTCCGCGGCAAACATCTAGTGTTACTTATATGATACTAGAGGATGCCCGCGACTTCGTCCGCTTGGATGTAGGTTTTTGAAGATCCCGTGGGAACTGTTTGGATCTCCGGGATAAAAAGTTGTCTAGGTCAATAACATGCACGCAAGCTACCTTGGTACCTTTCATACAAATCGGTTGAGCGGATGGGTCTTTAGGAATCCCGTGGGAACTCTTTGATTTTCCGGGATAAAAAGTAGTCTATATCCGTCCCCGATATAAGCTAACTCTGTACCAAATTTCGTCAGAATTGGTTAAACTGTTGGGCCGTGAAAAGGTAGCAGACAGACAGACAGACAGACACACTTTTGCATTTATAATATTATATAGGTATATAGTATGGATTGAAATATAAAATCAAACGTGCTATTTGCAATTATAAGTGCGTACGCTATTATTCGGTGTAGGTAATATTATTTGGTGTGAGGTAAGTGGCGTGACGGTGCCGCGCTCCAGCCGTGGGCGGGCTGCGCCGTGCGCGCTCGCCCGCCGCCTTCCTCGTGCGGCGCCTCAGTAGCTGCTCGCCGCCGCGCCAGCCGCACGTCCGGGACGACCTCCTCGCGCTCCCGAGCCGCCGCAGCCTGCGCCGCGCCTCTCCCTGCCGCCGCCGGCATAACAAACGAACGCACGGTGCCCTTTCTGTGCTGAGTGTCTCCACTCTCATTACCGCACAGGGAACGTATCACGCCGCGCTCGCATACCATACGTAAGTTACAATTCAACTCATTATTATTGTGTGCCCATAATAAATGACCTATTTCATTTATTTTGATTATTGCTGTTATTTTCCAATTGCAATTTCGCTATATTTCTTTGCGTGCTTAAAAGTTACTGCATGCTTGTTTCACGCTATGTTTATTTCAGCGAAAATGATTCGATGCTTAATAAATTTGTTATTTTTATAATTTCTTTTGGTTTTATTTACACAACATTTTTATTCCTTTCAATATAATTTTAAGTAAGGTGTATGACGTATGTATAAGCAAAAATAAAGTCCCCCATCAATCTTAACTGCATACTTATTATTGAATAAACTAAATAGGAACTTGCATTCGTTTTCACTGAAACTGATTTGCTTTAGGTAATATAAAAAGGCTTAATTTATCCAAATACTATCTAAATAGATATTTGGATATATACTTTTTACATATCCTTGGAATTATCACGCAATTCCTGGACCGCCACCAGTCTTCTGACGTACAACGTGACGTCATCACTCAGGACCCATGTGGAAATATACTTTTATCTTTCTTCGCTAATCTTTCTCAATATATCTCATTTATAAACAAGCTCTCAAATAATAAAAATTATAAGTAACCACTCAAAAAAGAAAAAAATTCAAATGCCACTTGAACTCACAGTTCACTTCAAAGAGACCTCTGTATTGTGGAACCAATTTTCGTCGGCTACTTGCCTACTTTTACCGTTACCTATACAAGAAATTCAAATATTTCTCGCAAGTTCCTTTTCCGTTTTATATTTACGTGTGCTTTCTCCTGCGAACTGTTATGTAAATTAGTTTATAGATTGGAGGCACATGAATACATGTACAGTGTACAGTCATATGTACATGTACAAGTACATACGTATTATGTGCATTGTGCACGCATAAGTATACTCTATCTATCGCCATTACAATATTTATTCTCAACGCGCTCATATATTTTAAACTTCACGAAATTATAATAAACTTCCCCGCGCCTAAAGCATCTAAATTAACATCGGCTGGGAAATTAAAGACAATCTATCTTTATTAGAAAATTCAACATCGCCCTTTTGATGAAGGCTTTTTGAACTTTCTAGGCGAGAGCGCAAACATAAAGAAGGTATGAGTAGCTAGGTACAACTCATTTGCGGAAGCCGTTGGCGTAGATTGCGCCTCCTACCTATTCTTACTACAATTGTACCAACAAAACATACATGGGTATTTGAAAAAATATTAACAATTTTTGTTTAAAGATATTAATTTTTATATTACACTAGCGACCCGCCCCGGCATCGCACGGGTGGACATTTATTTTTTCTATTTTCCGGGATAAAATATAGCTATACGGATTCGGAAGAATCCCTCTAAGTAATTAATGGTAAAAGAAATTTTGAAATCGGTCCAGTAGTTTTTGAGCCTATTCAATACAAACATACAAAAATACAAAGGTTTCCTCTTTATAATATTACTAGCGACCCGTCCCGGCTTCGCACGGGTGGACAATTATTTTTTCTATTTTCCGGGATAAAATATAGCCTATACGGATTCGGAAGAATCCCTCTAAGTAATGGTAAAAGAAATTTTGAAATCGGTCCAGTAGTTTTTGAGCCTATTCAATACAAACATACAAAAATACAAAGGTTTCCTCTTTATAATATTAGTATAGATGACAACTTATTTGTATTAATCACAATATAGCTCAGCTAGACGCCTACGAGCTGCTATTACCTGAACAATGGTTTATTTTCAGCAATTGAGACTTGATTTTTAGTATCCATGGACTTCCATCAAGACCTCGGGAGCGTCTCAGATGCCGATCTGAAGCATTTTTGAGCATATTTTGAGCATTTCAAAACATCCATAGTCAAGTTTTTGCATCTTCTTTGATGCTTTGCCTAATACCTAGAAGGGCCCGAAGCTCATTTCATATACCTAGTCGATTCCGTCTAGATTGATAAATCTTTAAAAAAAAAAATATACTTGACTAACCATATTATTATAAATAAATGTGAAAATGTGCTTGTTTGTTGGTTTATTGGTTTGTTGGTATGTCCTTCAATCACGTCGCAATGGAGCAACAGATCAACGTGATTTTTTGGATGGATTTAGTTAAAGACCTGGAGCGTGACATTATTTTATTTTTTTCCCCGGAAAATCTAAGAGTTTCCACGGGATTAATAAAAACCTAATTCCACGTGGGCAAAGTCGGGGACATCAGCTAGTATTTTACCTAATATAGAAAACGATCAACCATTATAATAACGTTAATCGGTAACGTGTGGCAATATTTAAAACAATAGGTAAGTATAAGTATATGATATTGTTTCCCGTGTACTTGGATATAGTATATTTACGATTGTTCCTTATTACTTACGAACATAGAAAACTGTTCCAAATTGAATGGTCTGTAAAAATATTTCATAGAAATGAACGGGAAAGTTGGCCGTTGGCAACAAACTGTTGGCAAGCACTCCAAATAAGACCCAAAAATGTTGTATCTTGAACATGACATAAATAAAATATTTAAACCTTAACACCAGTTTTCACTTTTAACGGAATATAAATCAGATCGCGCGTTTTACTAAATACAATTTTGGGTAGGAGCAAAGAGTTATATGCTGTACCCAAATGAAAGGTGCTAATTTTGTGGCAGCGTGATTAGGTACTCAAGTAAAACGCCACTCACATTTATATAACATTTGTATTCACAAGAAATTTACAAGAAGTGTACTGTATTTACAACAATGGTTCGACCAGGCGAGGTCTATCGCCTATTCTGGTGCGGAACATAAGACCCCTGGAGTACGTCGTTCGACAATGGTTGATGAGGCTCTCGGAGGTCCACGAGAGCTGCAGGATTTTTAACTCGTTCCAGATTTATTTGTTCCAACTGGCTATGTAAAATTTTCTTAATCGTTGTCTGCCAGCCAGCCAACGTCATCGGCGGTTGTAAGCTTCTACAATTTTACGCTGGCTATACACGGTCGAGTTTACCGATTCTGCAGCGTAAAGCGGTGTTCAGTAAAGTGCTAGCCATACACCGTCAAGTTTACTGAACAACGCCGCCGCGCCGTTTCAATTCCGCTGCAAACTTGATGGTAAACTTGATTGTGTATGGCCAGCGTTACAGAGCTTTAATAAGTTAAGAACATGTTATGTTTCACCTTTATCAATGGCGGTATGATATTTTGAGTTTTTATAAACAAGTGCTGAAATAAATTTAGGTATGCTTACTTGAGTTTAACTTACTTTATTCATTTAATACATTTATCAAAAATTGCGGAACCGGCGTGGATTATTTCAAACTAGATTATGGCTACGATTTTTGCCATTTACTAGGTTTGGTTTTCCGGAACAAAAAGTATTCTATATTCGGTTCCAGGAAGTAAAACTAAGTAGGTACCTATGCCAAATTTCGTTAAGATCGGTTCAGCGATTGAGTTGTGAAAATGTAACAAACATATAGACAAGCAGTGTTACTTTCGCATTTATAATATACATAAGTATGAAAAGTAATCAGACGTTAAATATCATAAAATAAAATAAGTAGGTTAACTGCCTTAAGACGTCGCTCGGAAAATGTGAGTAGGAATTACCAACAGTAGAATCATCCCGCTGGATAGGTATAGAGATTGAGTGGCTCTAGGGACAGATTAGAGACTCAGATTAAGCTGCGTCTAACTACACCTACTTTAGCTAAGATGTCTGTTTTGTGTTAAAAAATTAAGAACCAGGTTCCTTCTATCAATAATGTTTCCTCACAATTATCATATGGAGTTTTTAGCTAAATCTAGATAAATAAATAAAAGTTTATTTAGCTTAACAAAATAAAGAATAAAAATAATGATACAATTCATGTTAAGACAAAATAACAAACTAAACTTAAAACTAGAAAATACAAAGAGCAATATTATGTGTGCGAGCTAAGATATGATATAGCTATGATATCTGTCCATGACTTCCGCTATCATCATCATCATCATCATTGACAACCGATAGACGTTTTTTTTTATCTTTCGTCTGGATTTAGAAAGATTAGCCAATGTCAAGTTTGTAGTTATTTGTAACAATGGACCCCGTCTGTGCCGGCGCTCGCCGACATACGCACGGCACCCCCTTAGAGCGCTTTCCAGTCAGTTTTAACAAAAAAAAAAAAACACTCCAAAAAGGCAGAGCACGCCCGCCAGCTAACACCAACACAGACGAAGTCCACCGATAGACGTTCACAGCTGGATAGGTCTCGTGTAGGGATTTCTATACGCCATGGCACGGCTTGAATCCAGCTGCACCCTGCGACTCTTCTTCGGTCTTTCAACGCTGCGCTTTCCGATGCCCTTTGCTCTTTCATATGGGGCTATTAAGGGATAAACTAATTCTTTAGAATTTAATTATTGGTCTGTCATCGGTGCTACAGATATTCATATGTAACCATAATCACGTAACTTCAGGAGCCTCCTGTGCTTTTTATATCACTTTTTCGGAGGAGTTAATCTCCGCAACTGCTCATCCGGTCCCAAAAATTCTTTCATCATTTGAAAGGTAGGTGTGCTATTCCAGATGTGCATAGTATCATTAAGTAACTAATAAACACTATACGCGATAACCACGTTGACCTTTTGAGTTAGTGCAAAGTGATAAGTGAAAGTGTACCTAATGTAAGTGATGAAAGAACACGTGAACAAAGTACATTTCTAATCAAGAGGACTAAAATGTGTCAGTGGACAATTTCCTAGTAGGTATCTACATAAGATAATTTATAAGCTTAGGTAAAAGTTAAACGACTTATTGTTAGTCATAAATTAGACTAGATTGTAGTACAATTGAGTAGCTTATTGGCACTTTACACGATATTACGATACGAGAAATATTTAACTAGTGCAAATAACTGTAATTGTTTGAAAATAATTAATTTATTTAAGTTATTAATGTTATGATTAATTGAGTACAGTAATAAAATTAAACAATGGAAATTAGATTTTCAATGTATTAAATTGATTAGACTGGATGAAAATACATTGGCTTAAAATAATTATTGTTTAATGAAGCCGATGCTCATGGAAAACATCGGTGTGGTTGGGCGGAATCATTAGCCATAGCGAGCTATTGTTATAGAGCATAGCGGGTAAACTTAATACAAGTAATAGCTAGTCAATACAATGTTATTAATTAAAGTCCGACATCGTCTAATACCAATTACCAACGCAGGCCGTTTGGTTCTATTAGACCTAATTTATTATTAGTTTACAACTAAATTGTTCGAAGGATTTATACAATGGGATTTTACAACACAGGAATAAAGGGTAAAATTAATGACTGAAGTTAACAAAAAAAAATAGTACAAAGTTATCGAACACAGAGTGTATAGAGACAGAAAGAAATAAGATTCACTACCCTTATTATAAATGCGAAAGTTTGTTGGTTTGTCCTTCAATGACGCCGCAACGGAGTAATGGATCGACTTTTTTGCATGGATATACTTAGTTAGATTTGGAGAGTGATACAAGCCATTTTTTATTCCGGAATATGAAAGAGTTCACACGGGATTCCTAAAAATCTAAAATCGACGCGGATGAAGTCGCGGTTATCAGTAAGTATGAGTCGCCGTCGTATAAACGACTAGCTGACGCCCGCGACTTCGTCCGCGTGGATTTAGGTTTTTCGAAATCCCGTGGGAAATCTTTGTTTTTCCGGGATAAAAAGTGTTATGTGCTAATCCAGGATACTATCTATCTCCATTCCGAATTTCAGCCAAATCCGTCCAGTGGTTTTTGCGTGAAGGAGTAACAAACATACACACACACACACACATACATACAAACTTTCGCTTTTATAATATTATAGTGTGATGTGATACGATCCTACGACAAAATGATAAAATGTCGGGAAAGTGTACCACACACAGTGATGGTGCCGGAGCTGCAATAAACGTAAAGTTAAATAGTTGCGTCGAGAATAAAGTGCTTGACAGCTTAAATGCAATGTGTGTCCCATACATTCTGTACAGAGGCTTGTTTACCATATTTGGCAGTTTTTATTCCTAGCAGATGGCCGAAAGCACTGGGAAAAATATTTGCAACGCTTACGTCTTCATTTGGTGTTTTAGTGCCATTCTTTAAAAGTAAAGTTAAAATGTTGCGTCGAGAGGAAAGTGCTTGACAGCTTTTTTAAATGCTACGTGTGTAGCGTTCCATACATTCAGTACAGAGGCTTGTTAATTATATTTGGCTATTTTTATTCTTAGCAGATGGCCAAGAGCACTGAGAAAAATATTTACAATGCTTACTTCTTCGTTTGGTGTTTTAGTGCCATACATCGATGGTGCCACCCTTTAAATGTAAAGTTAAATTGTTGCGTCGGCAATATAGTGCTTGACAGCTTAAATACAATGTGTGTAGTGTGTACCGTTCTATGCATTCTGTACAGAGGCTTGTGTACCATACATAAGTATCTGGTGGTTTTTATTTCTAGCAAATAGCCAAGAGCACTGGGAAACATATGTTCAATACTTACTTACGTCTCCGTTTGAAGACAAGAAGTAAGTGTTCCATAAATAGAAGGAATGAGGTGTGTACATATTATATTTATTTATTCAGGTAATAGATATTCCCTGATTTTTCCCTCCCTTACGTACATAACGCCCGTATTCAATCAATACATTATTTTCCAGTTCACTGATATGGGGAAAATTCAAATGTCAAATATATCTACTGATAAATAAAATCAATTACTAAATCATGCCGCAATGGAATTTTATGACAAAACATCTATTTATGACAAAATGGCAATGGCGCTAAGTAATGATGGAAAATAGAAATCGAAGTATTTCGTATATTTACAAATTAATTAAATAGTAATGTGAACCCTGTAAAAAACCAAAGGAAACGCTATGAGACACGTACAACAGGCTAAGTATAATTTGAATACCTTCAAGGCAAGAGGGAATAGGCATCTTCTAGGCAAGCGCGCTTTTACCTAGACCATGTGACCATGCTCTGTTTCTCAGGCATGATTGTCGTCAAGCACAAGCCCTTCTTACAATTAAAAAACTCGCTAAAACTCGCTGTTCTAAAATTCTGGCAATATATTTAAAACAGAAATTGTCCAGTTACAGTTTTCACATTCATTCAATCAATCGGTAAAGAATCAACAGTGAAGCGAGCAACTACGAGCACTTGTAGCTGGTGCCCCTGATAATATGATCGATCATTTCGCGTGACTGCCACCTACATATATCTATTATCTACAATGTTATCCCAACAATTTAATATTTTTACTCTGATACAAGTAAACCTTTGACTGCAATCTCGCCTAATGATAAGTGATGATTAAGCCTAAGATGAAAGCCGGCCCTAGGAAGGGATATCGCAATTTAATTAGACTCATACCCCTGATCGGCTTCTACATGGCATCGTACCAGAACGCTAAATCGCTTGGCCGCACGACTTTGGCGGTAGGGCGGTAACTAACACTGGTCGAAGCATCATCCCCCCAGACCAGAACAGAGATAATTTAGAAAATATACCTAAATTCCCAATTGGCCCTGCCGGGAATCGAACCCGGGACCTCCCACTTTATAAGACCACTGCGCTCACCACTGCGTCAGGGAAGTCATAAGTAACAATCTCGCTTTTTACACAATCAAGCGAGCTTTCTATGACATATTCATGAAATACTAGACGATATCCGCAACTTTGTCCGCGTGGATTTAGATTTTTAAAAATCCCTCTTTGGTTTTCCGTGATAAAACGTAGTCTATATCCGTCTCCAGGATACAACATATTATCTCTGTACCAAGTAAATGATAGCAACAAATTCGTATATATAAGTACGGGTTTAAGTTGGGAACTCTTAAATTTTCGAGAACTGAAAGTAGCCTATTATGTAGCATTGAAATGACATACCTAGAGCATAATAACGATAGCGTTAATACCTACCACTAAATGTGTTTCCAGCAGCGCTTATCCCGATATGAACACTTGCACTGGACTTAACTGTATTACAGATACTCGTAGATTTGTTCTGGTATTGAATTATTAGGTTACCCTGTGCCAGCGCTTGGTGCACACTGCTCCACACTATTTGTAGCAAAAGTTTGATACGCGGTACGCATGCCACACGAGGGCATATAAAGCCGGGTCCGTGTATTATGACTGCGTATCATCACCCGTCCACGTTATGCGATCATGATACGCGTCAGCGACACGGATGCGTTGATTAGATAAAATAAATGATACAGAATGGCCACAAGCTTCGGCCGCGTGCATTACACAAATTTCAAACCCTTATTTTAGCGCCTTAGGGGTTGAATTTTCAAAAATCTTTTCTTAGCAGATGTAGTCATAAACACTAACTGAGGGCCAAACATCCCGATCCGTCCAATAATTTGAGCTGTGCGTTTATAGATCAGCAAGTCGGTTACGTTTTCCTTTTATATAATATTTAAATTCTACCCAAGCAGTCGCCTCACTGCGTATTGGTGTCGGGTAATTTTGCTCTTGCATCAGAAAATTCGGTGCAAAGTTGCAAATCTTTATCATATTTTGTAGCTCTGCCTTATATCTACACAGTGTACTAATGTGTGAGATTATTTTACACAAGTCGACATATTTGGGTCCTTTTGACCCACATTTGTAAAAGGTCGAAACTAGTCTAAACTAGAGATCAGACGTACCAAATTCTCTTTATGTTACCATTATTATGACGGACAACACAACTGGCATTTAAGTTGCTCAAAACTTCCTCCACGACAAAGAGAATTCGCTCGGTATTATTCTGCGTAGGCGTTTCAAACTTACGATCATCTTCCTAAGCCTCAAACAACAATATTTCCTTCTTTCCGTCAGAATTTCTTTAGCCAAAGTCCAGTCTCATCACATAAAAAGGCATTATAAGCCTTAAGCTTGATAAACTAGTTTTGTGACAAGCAGCTTCTTTTTACCCCACTATGCGGGCAGCAAGGACAGGGCTATTTTTTCACTACGTGGGATTCTTTTTATACCCTCAAAGCATCCCAACGGCTAAATGAATTTTAAGGTGTTTACCGATTTGTTTAAACTATAGACTAGGATTCGGTTTTATAAACCAAAATAAGTGCCGTAAAAACAAAATGGTGGCAGAGACGAAAAAAAAATAAGCAACAGCATACCTGCAAAACAACGGTTTGGCGAATTAAAGCAAATTAAGCTATTATTTCTTGTATATCAACCGACATATTTCTTGTAGTATATCAGATAACATAAGATATAATATGTAACCTACAATACCTGACTTTCAGGTTGTGTAATTTTTAAACAGAGATTACGGTTGTAAAATTTTATTCAGGCTATCACGGTATAAAACTTATGTTACTGGCATAGTAATCCTACTAATAATATAAACGCAAAATATCGTACCTATTAATGGATGTATGTTTGTGACTCTTTCACTCAAAAACTACTGGACCAATTCGGCTGAAAAGAATAGAGATAGATTATACCCTAGATTAACACAGGCTACTTTTTGTCCCTTAAAAAAAATTGTAAAATCTTTATCCACAGGAACGAAGTCGCGGGAAGCTTGTATAAAGTAATAAAACTTGTCCACAAATATAAAGTAAGACTCCCGGGAGAGTCAATTATTTTGAAAAAGATTGTTTCTAAACTGGCTGTAGCATTTCGTGTCATGTCCTACCTGCTTTATAAAATTTAAATTTGTTTCATTATTTTCATACCTAGTAGTAGTTTTTTACAAACAATGATCCATACATGATGATACATAGTAGTAATTGTTCACAAACAATGATCTCAGTGACTTAAACTCTTTATTTTAATTTTTCATTATTTTAATTTTAAATTTTAATTATTACATTTTAATATTACTTTTAATTTGAGTAATTTAATTTGTATAAAATTAATTATGGACACAATTATTATTGTCTGAAACAAAATATTTTTATTTTATTTATTTATTTATTAAATCTAATACAACAATTTTGCCAACATATTCTAGTCAACTTCACATGAATAACTGATAATATTCTCAGTGTGACGGAGTTCTAAAAAAGGTTCGTTAGTGTTTCATTCATAGTACGCAGCACAATGGCCGGGAATGAGAAGCAGCACGCAGATTTTAGGTCACTTTAAATGTGAATTACGTATAATGAATCCCTTTTCGACTTAATAAAATATAATCAGCTATGTTCGTTGCTTGGAAGTGATTTGAATTTTTTGGTGTTTCCTTTAGTCTATTGTCTACATATTATATGTTTACGCTACCGTAAGTGTTCCATCATTATTAATACACAGGTTCAGTTCCAATTTACAAAATGATAAAAGAACGATTGGTGAATTACATCTACTCCAGTAACGTTGAATTTAAAGCACCATCCAAATATTAGCAACCAAAGCGACTTACAAAGCGGGAACATCAGCTGCGTGGCGGTCGCGTTTCACGATATTTAATGGCACCCACGCGACCACTAAAACTGCACGTACAGATTTCCTTCGTGGGCGCTCCCGCATCGCGTCCCGCGTTCATGACGCGCAGGTGTGGCCGTAGCTTAATACGTTTATGATTTTGCTTGCGTGACATTGCTGTTCAAGAAATATGTTAAAAGATAACTCTCTACGCTACTACCAAAATAGATAAAAGATTAACAAAGCGATTGATGATAGCATAGCTATAAATAGAAAACTTACAAAACTTCGTGAAATAGATTCTATTTTGGAGGTATAAGGTTTGATAAGCGAATATAATTTATTAAGGTAAGTATGTATTTATTACATGACTGCTCAAAAAAAGGAGTATAATGTTTTCAGGGTTCATGTATGTAGGAAATAGGTATGTAAGTTTCTTTATTCCACCAAAACTACTAAACGCCTGACTAGATGAGGATAATTGAGTAGGTGAACTAGATGTAGGGATGACGAGTAGCGAGTCTTCTTGCGTTTAATAAAATAAAAATATTTTATTTCAGACAGTAAACATGTCCATAATTAGTTTTATATAAATTAAATTAATTTAAAAAAATATCAGTCAATTAGTCATGTCAGTCAGCTTCCTTCTTTTAGAAGAATGAAGCTCCATCGTCAACCCATCGCCAGCTCACTACTGAGCACAGATCTCCTCCCAAAATGGAAAAGGTTCGGACATAGTCCACCACGCTGGCCAAGTGCGTATTGGCAGGCTTACACGTACACACGTCTTTCGTATTTACAGCATCCTGTGAACTCAAAGAAGTAAAGTATCTATAGCTGTATCTGTGCTTGGTTGTAACTTGTGTAGATGTTCAACATGATATTGAATGTCGAGGTACACTGGTAGCGAAGTGGATTATTTGAGGTTTAACCATAGATTATCGAATATGACGTCATGAAAGGTATCTGTCTCGAATCTAGTGGGTGGATATTCCTATCTCTTCTTTGATGAATGATGGCATCTAATTATCCTAACATGCTATTCAAGCTAAGCTGATCCATAAATCTTGATGCTATTAATACCTTCCTGTACTGGAACCGATACCTACCTTTACTAGAATCAGTTACTCTGTACGAATTAATATTAAAATATTGTGATACAAGGGCGGTAAATAGGTTATTTTACAAAGGAGCTGACGTTTGTAAGCCCGAGCTGCAGGCGAGGGTTTACCATTATCACTAGTTTGTATATCATACGACATGTTTCAATATACTTGCGAGAAAACAGGCAAATATAGTTATAAAGCAAATAAAATATTGTTATAATGTTTTGTATCCGAGTTATTCTTTATCTCAGAAATAGATAAATTGAGAAAGATTTTTTTATTTAAATAAACTTTTAAAAGTGTTTTTTTCGAATCGTCAAGTGAATATACTATATGCAACACATACCTATAGTGATATAATATATTGTTGAGATACTACAGGTAGCTCTAATTATAATAATATAGTATTGAAAACATTGACTTGGCAACACTGAGTCATTGCTTCGAAGACTATTTTACTACAGTAAATATTCATCAAAACACTTAAAGTACTTTTTCCTTTTCCACGAACTTAGTTAACGAGCACTCGTGTTCAACAAAAAAGCGTCGGCCATACCTACATTAAAATATTATTCTTTTATCCGAATGGCAATAACTCTAATGAAGCGTCAAAAGCTCAATGGAAAAGTGGTGGACTAAAACATAAATAACATAGGTTCAAATTCTACTAGATATAGTTTTACTTGCTTATACGCCAAGTTGGCGGGAATAGTCATCTTGATTTCGATGTGTAAAATAATTATTAAAAATGTGTAAAAATCATAATCTTGCTGTTTTCACTATGTTAATAGTGTAAAATGATAAACTTGAAACATTGTTGACGACAATAATAATAATTATAATTAGGTCACAGCACTACCGCATTCCTGAGCTATGCATACAACTCGTTCGCCATCTGTTCGTACCTGCCAAATTTCACAATTCTAGGTCAAGCTATGCCCTATGGGAAGTACCCTATAGGTTTTCTTGACAGACGTGACGGACGGACGGACGGACGGACAGACAGACAGACAACAAAGTGCTCCTATAAGGGTTCCGTTTATCCTTTTGAGGTACGGAACCCGAAAAAGCAGTACTCTCCTGCATAATATCCTCTTTTTCTCACTCATTTTTTCTTACAAAAAAACTCACGAGGTGTCGCGGTCGTGGGCACCCAACAGAAGCGGAGATACATGAATACAGCTTTGTAAAATAATGCTCTGCCCATTTGAGCGTAAAGCTGTATGGAAAAATACAGTGTTTAATGCGACAAAGTACCTGATAATATAATAAATGTTGCACATTTAAGTACATTCATACCTACTCTATTTTAGTGTGTATGAGTGGGCTTTTGAAAGTTTTCCATTTCCTTCCTACTAATAGCTGAGTGAAAGTTTGTGTGTATGTGTGTATGTTTGTTACTCTTTCACGCAAAAACTACTGGACGGATTTGGCTGTTTAGAATGGAAATAGATTATACCCTGGATTAACATTTGAACTATCGTAACATGGATTATTTAAAAAAAAATTGAATTGTAATTGACCTATAATGTATATAATGAATATTAAATGACTGTGACTGACACATAGGCTACTTTTTATCCCGAAAAATCAAAGAATCCCCACGGGGTTTTAAATAAACCTATATCCACGCTAACGAAGTCGCAGACATCAGCTATTTATTTATTATATCATATAGCTCCTAATAGTTTCATAACAAACTTGTCCCAAGTGAACAATGCTCAGTAGCTGTGTCAAGTCCGGGACCTATGTTACGCGTGTTCAAATGTGACAGCGTGCATGTATAATAAGCGCTACAATGTATCTACATTTTTAACCCCCGACCCGAAAAAAGGGGTGTTATAAGTTTGACGTGTGCATCTGTGTATCTGTCTGTGGCATCGTAACTCCTATACTAATGAACCGATTTTAATTTAGTTTTTTTTTGTTTGAAAGGTAAACTAATCGAGAGTGTTCTTAGCTATAATCCAAGAAAATCGGTTAAGCCGTTTGAAAGTTATCAGCTTTTTTCTAGTTACTGTAACCTTCACTTGTCGGGGTGTTATAAATTTTTAATTTACTACTTATTTCATTTCCACGAATGTGTGTAATTCATTTTTTCTCGAAACCATAATATTATGATATAATTTGAATTTTTGTAGGCATTATAATTATTCCACATTATTCTTCTTGTCATAATATTAATGTTGTACCCTATTATCTTATTAGAAGAAACATTTTGTATCAAGTAGGTACGATACTTTAATAAGTATAATGAAGAGAAGCAGGCTAAGCGATGCTGATGTATCTTACTCTGTAGCTCAAGATGTAACTTAGTAAACTTTGAGCGCAGATAATAATATAGTGAACACAACTTGGGTGCAAAATCTATGAAACGGGTAACAGACTAATTGTTTCAGATAGTGCTACAACGGCTACCAAAGGTCATCCTTTGTATCCATAAGCATAACTTTAACTTTGTTGTCGATATTCAAATTAAACTTTAAATCGGGCATCTTTCATTAAAAAAGTTAAACGTGTTAATTCTCCGTTTCGCAGTCTTGCTGATAAATAATTCACGTAGCTTCGATGTAATACTTACCAATTACTTACCAGTTACCAATGTACTTATCTGTTAATGTAAAAGTTCAAACTAAGTATATCCTATGATTTTCCAGTAAAACTCAAGGAAGTAAACACTGTTTCATAATCGTTAATTTTGAAATTTTACAAGTATTCACTGAGTAAATCTTGTTTTTCTTGATTTTATCTGAGAGACACAGTAAAATCCAAATAATATTAATTGAACGGGAATGAAATCAAATCACACCGTCTCCACGTATTTATGTTTGTCCTAACTCCTACCCCTAAGTAGAGTGTTTTTGTAAGCGCGTAAAGTTCGCAGCGGAAAGCAAATGAAGCGAGCCTACGAGGAGATATCAACTCATGTGCTACGAGGAGATATCAACTCATGTGCTACGAGGAGATATCAACTCATGTGCTACGAGGCGATATCAACTCATGTGCTACGAGGAGATATCAACTCATGTGCTACGAGGCGATATCAACTCATGTGCTACGAGGAGATATCAACTCATATGCTACGAGGAGATATCAACTCATGTGCTACGAGGAGATATCAACTCATGTGCTACGAGGAGATATTAACTCATGTGCTACGAGGCGATATCAACTCATGTGCTACGAGGCGATATCAACTCATGTGCTATGAGGCGAAGCGCAAAGACATCGCTTTGCTCTACGTGGCCTCGTAGCTTTGGTGGCGAACGAAGTCCGATGCAGCAAAACATTTGTACAGGATGGCCCATAGAAATATAAGACTTAGAGGTAATAGTTAATAGTATGTAGATATAGTTTTAAGTGTTAGAATAGGATAGTATGGACCTACCAGAGCCACATGGTCACACTAGTGACCCAGCTCTTAAAACGAGAAATAAAAAAAATAAAAAAAAGAAGCAAGTCGGCGACATCCAAAGAGAAACTAAGTTCGAGTAGGTAATACTGAATTAAGGAAGGATGGAGCGAGCCTTTTGACGTAGCCCATTACAAAAGCAGTCAGCCAAATTTTATTCAAATCTAACACTACCTGATTAAGACCTAAGTGTACAAGGGTAGACCCCCATATCAAACATATGTGAGTTATTATTCGGACTTTACCGTGTCTCTGATGTTGAAATCACAAATATATTTCCCGTTAGATAATAGCTAGTTATGTAAGTTTCAGTCTGCAATATCCTGCTCGCTTGCTCTAATGTGAGTGCGGTTGCAAGCTTGCAAACAATCTAATGTTTTCCTTATCTCAATATCGCTGGATCGTCTCAGCTTGCAATAAGAACTCTCCGATAACCACTTTAAGTAGACAATCCCTGCGCCAGTCCTGCAAGTGGATAACAACCACATTTTTATATTTCTCTGACATAATGTGCAAAGTACTTATCTGAAATAGTTTTTCTTTTAATTAAAAACAAACCTGAGTTTATTAGGGTTCCGTACCTCAAAAGGAAAAACGGAATCCTTATAGGATCACTTTGCTGTCTGTCTGTCTGTTTGTCGTGTCTGTCAAGAAACCTATAGGGTACTTCCCGTTGACCTAGAATCATGAAATTTGGCAGGTAGGTAGGTCTTGTAGCACAAGTACAGTACAGGAATAAATCTGAAAACCGCGAATTTGTGGTTACATCATTTAAAAAAAATTAAAATGTGTTTCAATTTTCAAAGTAAGATAACTATACCAAGTGGGGTATCACATGAAAGGGCTTTACGTATACATTCTAAAACAGATTTTTATTTATTTTTATGTATACCTAATAGTTTTTGATTTATCGTGCAAAATGTTGGAAAAAATACTCGGTCACGGAACCCTCAGTGCGCGAGTCTGACTCGCACTTGGCTGGGTTTTTAAAATAAGTATGACTAATTTTGCCCCTTCCCTTTCTAAGTGCCGACTACGAAGACAGGGTGGGACAGCTAAACTATTTACCAGACCAGATTTCAGTTCACCTTTGCCTTTATCGTCGTGATATTAGTTTGAATTACTAATCGTTATTCATACAATATAAAGAAAAGTCCGACTCACCCACTGATTGACTCATCAACGCCCAGTCCGAAACCTTGGAAACACAAAGTTGAAATTTTCCTTCACAATGTAGACATAAGGCCGGAATTTTGGAAATCCCTACGGGAATAAAGTGGTGAGCGTTTGCTCGTTGCATAACACATAAAAACCGTAACACTTCCAACTAAATAACTTGACAAGATCTATGAACACTATATTATAATGTGACGAGGTTTAAGTTACTACTGATTAACGTCATCTGTTCAATATTGAAATATCTACTTGTGTCACTGATGATAAAATTATGGTATTTCTTGGTTCCAATAATCTATTTTAAGGTATCAATAAAACTTCATGTAATTTCATGGTATTTCTATGAATAATTATTTTCGTAATAAAACCTTTCTATCTGAAAATGTATATGGAATCTGAAAAATTCTTTCTCTATTACACCGGTAGGTACTTTGCTCCGAAGGAACTAATTTGTTTTATCTGATTTTCCAGGTAAAGTCTATTACTGGAAGGGAAAGGCGCTCGTTCTAAGAGCAGCGAATAGCTATAGTACTGTCGTCATTTATGTAGGTACCTACCGACTTATGAATTTTTCAAGGAAAATATACATAAATTATATGCGAATATACAGGGTGTTTGGTAATTAGTATATAAAGACGACACGTACCCATGCTATTTTGATCTGATAAATACAATGCTGAAGTATAGTGACGAAATAAAATTATAAAAATTTCCGTACACTTTTTTTTTACAACCAATTTACTTACTTTTATACTTAGGACTCATTCATTAGAACAAGAATTATTCTAAACTTGAAGCAATGTTAGTGCTCGCATACAGCGCATTCAGTGTTTAATAATTAAAACAACCACTGAGAATTTAATCCTAGTTAACAACGTTTGCGTGGGATGCTTAAAACTTAGTAACATATATAAACCCTACCTATTCTGAAATTAATAGAACCTTAGCAAGTTTGACCCCACCTACTAACATAGTTATCTATTGTCGATATTAAACTTCATTTAATTCTACGGTACATTTGGATGAACCTTAGTATCAAAGAAACAGAAAGTGGCTGCATTTTTACGCTGAACAGCTTGGCTGATTCTTTGCGTAAAAAATTGACTAGGTACCTATTTGTCAACAGATGAGGCACGCTGTCTTGTAAAATTTTCTGCATTAAGAATCCATGCCATCATAAAGGTAATTCCATTAAAAATTCAAAGGCTGACACGTATTCATCAATGCGAAAGTTTTTTCGGGAAAAGCAGTACACATTTAGGAAAAAACAGTTCTAAACCAATTTTGCCAAACTGCTAATTAACATAGCTAGTAAAACTTTTGATAAGATATATTTATATAAGACATGTCTTACGTTAATTGACTTGTGATACCTATAAAATATTCTTAAGGTATCACTACCCTACAAAATTAATTAATGCGTTTTTTATTCATTTAGATAGCAAGGTATTAAGAGCAGGTGACGTCTTGAAGTCAACAACCCTCTTACAAAAAATAAGATTCTTATAAGATTATATTTTTGAAGCGAAATTTCCTTCTAGTACCTACGTACTTTATACCTGCCCCGAAGCGGCAGTCAGCGGATTTAGCGGATTTGCGGATTACGGTTTTGATATAGGGACAATAATGTACTTTTCGTATATCATCTGTCTATATAAAAAGTTTGGACTTCGTCTGTGGTGGCGTTTGCTGGCGCGCGTGTTGTGACTTTTTGGAGTGTTTTTTTTTTGTTAAAAGTAAAACTGACTGGAAAGCGCTCATTCGGTAATGAACCTTCATTCGTCATGATCTACTAATAGGTAATTTCTTGCAACTTCGTACTAGAGAAATAAAGCACAGAAATAACTTTTTGCAATCTTCTACATGCCTGTAATTATAGCCCCGTCAAAATTGGTTCAGCCATTTCAAAGATTAGTCCCGACTAACAAATAGACAGATAAAAATTTTGAAATGAGAGAGCGATGTAGAGTTTAATAGGTTAATACAATATTAAATTCGAAGTACCGAAGTATCCTGTCAGAATATAAAATAGGTGTCTACTGAAAGAATATAATCTTTGCGACCGCCCACCTTACAATTTATTTCGGCCTTTGAATCTCCAAGGTCTGGTGTGCCTCGTAAAATTAATTAAATGAGTTTATTCTTCTTCATCTAGATAATGTTATTATATTTATTTTATTTCTTTATTAAAAGCGTAATAACCATAATATAATTATGTACTTATTTTACCCTTACGAACAAAGGCTAAACAGGACGGGCAGGTGCTCTTTGCGAAAAGATTTCTTGCTTTGTTTATTAATTTTATTTTTGAATATTATTGTTTATTTAAAATAACATTCCCAGTAAAACTGACTGTGGTTTTTGTGGCACTGAACGTAGTAGAAATAACGTCATGTACTTTGTATAAGTTCAATAAATAAATTGCGGGGTAACCCAACACTTTTTCCTTTCAACGCTGTATATTTGCCCAGAAACCAAGTTACAATAAATCCAAACAGAAAAAACGGAAACAATTTTACAAACAATAACATTAACTACTCTAGAATTTGTACAATTTTGCGAACTTTTTCAGGTTAAGGCCAGTGTAATTTTGGCATGGTCATCGGTTATATAGCTATGGCTATTTCACGAACTTCATTTATGAAGGTCATATTATTAAATTAATGATACAGTCAGTTTTCTTTTAGAATGGTAGAACCTAAATCTTTGGAAAAGGCATTTTTATTATTTTTGTATAGATACATGTCTAGTAGGTATACTTATACTTATTAGATGCCATCCGCGATCTCACCCGCATGGGTTTAATTTTTTTTTAATTCCGTGGAAACTCTCTGATTTTCCGGAATAAAAAGTAGCCTATAGCCGCCTTCGGAATACAAGCCATGTCTGTAGCAAATTACTGATGATGCCAGTGACTTCGTCCACATTGATTTAGATTTTCTAAAATCCCGTGGGAATTCTTTGATTTTCTGGGGCGAAAAGTAACTTGTCCGCCCCCGGGATGCAAGCCATCTCTGTAATCAAATTTTCTCAAAATTGGTTAATTGATTGGGCCATGAAAAGCTAGCAGTCGGACAGACAGATACACTTTGACACTTATAATATTATTATGAACTTTCAAGGAATCCAAAATGTATACTCGTTATAATAATCAGATATTCGTCACTTACTATTTCAAAGAAACCAACGGGTCAAGTTGCGTGACAGAGTTGATTCATATTAACTGAATTCCACAAACCGTGTCTACCTACACATACGAGGCACCTAAAGACTTACGCTAGTTTTACAAATGCAGAAAGAACAGTTGCTATTACCTACTACTTAATAATAATATATTCACCACAGGAACCAGCTGAAATGGTCTCGCTGAATGGTCACTTTATTTTGTCAAATTTGTCACTGTCACACTGTGTATGTCAATTATTGGACATAGTTCATGTCTAATGAGAGCCACAATACCCGTCTTCCGTCTTCTCATGCTGCCATTTTTTGCCACGTCTTTACTCATCATCATGAACAACCTGTACCATTGCCAGCTCACTACTGAGCACAGGTTTTCTATCATAATTACAAGGGTTTGGCCATAGTCTACCACGCTGACCAAGTCCGGATTGGCAGACTTCGCACATCTTTGAAAACATTATGAAGATCTCTGAAGTCCATGCCGGTTTTCCCACGATGTTTTTCGTCACCGTTGAAGCAAGTGATATCTACGCACATAACTCCGAAAAGTTTGAGGTTTTCAGAAAATTCGAGAGCCCATATATCGGCTCTCGACCTCCCGAATAAAAGACAGGCATCTTTTACTCTAGGCTATAAGCATTCTTCATCATTACTGAATACCTGGGGATTCACACGAGCTTATGAAAAATAAAAGCAAGAACATAAAAGCAATATCTTCCTGGCGTGTTTTATGTTATGCGATATAGAGCCGGCACTAAAGCTATGAGCGCTCGTGTTAAAGCCAGTCTAGAATCGTTAAACCGTGAACAGTTCCGCTTGATTTGTGGTTTTTACGTTACGCAAACAGCGACCGCCGCGCCGCCGAACCGAATGAACGACAAGCCCGTTACAAACACGACAAACATCACTTTAGAATATATTTTTTTAACTCTTACGAGTTAATTCGTTGTGAGTTTCAAAAAAATGTAGTTTGGCTCCCATTTCGATACTAACCAATCAAATTCAATGACAACAACATAGTTGGTTGTTTGTTATAGAAACCAATCTCTATTTTATTTATTTATTTAAACCACTTAATTGCCTTAAACTACTATAACTATATATATTTGTTATAACTATATATATATATTTGCTATTTGTTACTGTATAGAAATATCAGGTACAGTAACAAATATAGAGTTGCTGTGGGACAAAATATAAAAACATGTCGTATTAAATCACCATTATGAGTACTCAGTTTTTTTCTTATCCCCTTCATTTTCACGGTAAACGCTTGATTAAAAAATTAATTAATACCTACATATTACACCTATGTTGTTCTTCAATGTTATCTTATATAGTGGGTTTTTCTTAAAACGCGCCATGTTTCTGCTTATTAGGTATGCAAAAGGTTCAACACCTGTGATACGTTCTTTTTCAATACCTACGAGTACAGTCACGAGAGTTCCGTTCTATTTTGAGCGGCGTAATCTGCGTTTGGAGTATTGACCTAAGATAAATTAATTATTCATTGATCGCCTTTCCTAAGCCATTCCATGTCCAAACTTTACTAAAAAGACGCTGTCCAAACTCGAGGACAAACTTTTATCTAAAATAAACTACTCAGTTCCGTTATACAATTAATATACATTTAATGATGAAAAGAGATTCTCCCAATAGTGAAGTACATTATGTATTAATGTAGATGGTGTCTCACACTTGTTATTGGCATATTGTGTTCACAATCACAATTTGAGAGAAACAATAACGTGTGAGTGAACTGAGATCCATTAGTTTGATTTTATTTAGTTTGTAACGATTGACATATAGCTCACCTATGAAATATCAGGATAAAAAAGTACGTAATCAAAGCACCATTTCAAAAGCATCAATTATTTATTTATTTTTAGCACCTTCGACGTGCTAAGTTACTCGATAACTCCGAACCGATTTTCATATTTTTTTCTTTACAAAATGTATAATATGTCAGGTTGATTTTATGAAGATCTTATGATTTGTATCGAAGATAGAGGACGGAAAACGGTAACAGAAAATCAATCGCAATCAGTGTGATGACTTAGGTACTGCTTCTGCGGATTTTAACTTTGTTTTACATGATTACTACTGCTAATATTATTTAAACTGTTAAAGAAATAGGTACAGATATTGTAATGTGTATACCGGTAGCAAGTAAAAATAGATTTCTGTGTGCAAACACTAGTAATGTAAAGAGCGCCTTATCCGCCATACAAAGCGTCGGAGAGTTATAGGCTCTCTACGCACTGCATCTGATTCGAATCCAAGAATTCTTGATCCGAAGTAGCTGTAATACTATTTGTGTAAATGGTTGCGCACTACTTCCGAATTTTATTTTACAGCTTCGGAACATGAAAATTAGATCTATTGTGTACCTTTCATCATTATAATCATCAAGGTTTCCTCTCGAATGAAAAAGTTTTGGTCATAGTCCAAAACGCTGGTCAAGAGAGGATTGGTAGACCCATTTGAGAACACTATGGAGAACTCAGGACTTGATTAGATTAAATATAACTCTGAAAAGTTAGGTATGGATCCGGAATCGAACCATAGACCCTCCGAATAGATCGGCGTGCCAAACAAAGCCGTGCGAAGCCTAGTGGTCACACTAGTGACTAGGCTATCACAACTTGTGGCACCTCAATATTAACTACGGCTAATCGGGATGCGTGTTTACATTTTCGTGTGGAATTACAATAGGAGGCAGGCTTTGAAATACGCCGAATCTAAGAATTCTCGATCAGGGGTAATTCTCAAACCAGAGACCCCGGATTCTCGGAGTCGGATCGGATGCAGTGCGTAAAGAGCCGCAGAGACGGCCACAAAGCGACGCAGGTGGCGCGTTAGGGTCGACGTTAGCAGGTATGCTTTATAGGTTGTGTTGGTATTTATAACCAAATTCTAAATCACGCTGAACAAACAATCGAAATGTCAAAGTTTAACTCGATATAAATTGAAATGTCACAATATTGCCGTTTGCCGACCATATCGACCCCGTTCATCTACGCATTGGAGGCTCCTTTGGTTGGATAGATGGAGATAGAAGAAAATGCCGAATTTAGATCTTCAGATTCGGTCACCTATCGACTTAGGTCAACGTTGCTTAAGAATCATTGCCTAATTCACTTTAAAAATACCTAACCTACAATTGATAAATGGGAATTCGTATAGCGAATTACGCCATGTTATTATCCTTTTAATATGCAGTAAGTAACAAAAGAGTGCTTACCTAGCGCAATGTTTAAAAAATGGCCTGCAATAAAATTAGCATCATCCGTAGAGTTGTCGCCAATTAGGTTAGCGGCACAGTGTCTACGAAGCTACGACGCTCTACGCCTCTACGCTGTACGACCCGCAGACGCGGTGACTGCCGCCACTCTAATGTGCTTTTATTTTTACATAATATTTGCCCGCCACGCTGAACTTACAATACTTCGAAAACATACGTATTTTGGTGTTCGTAATACTCTATTTTTAATTAAGGTTGCCTGTGGGCATAGGGTAGTTATATTATAAATAAAATAAAGCCGCAAATCACATGTTTTAGTGAATTTGCTCTTATGTTCTAAATTATTTAGTGAATTCCACTGTAATTTTTACAATGTTAAATCCGTAATACTTATATTATGTACACGTCTATAGAAAAGGTGGGCCCACCCTTGCAACACCAGTCAAAGCAGCAAGTTTAACTATTAAAACGTAACTTAAGACTGAGGCTGCGCTCACTTTTTTCATTCATACCTTTTCGTACGAAATCCGGACGAATGAAAAGGTACAAACGATCTCGATCCTTCAACTACTGTATTGAGTGCCTTTACGTATGTGTTCGCACGATTGAATTTCACACGAAAATGCAGGGGAAAAATATGAGCGTAACCTTTCGCGTATAGCGTAATTTGCCTTCGCTCAGACTTTACTTAGAGTTAGAACGAAACAGATTTATGTCACAACCATAACTCTAATTCATTTTAACTGTTTGTCGTCTAAAATAAGTAAAGTTTAAGCAAAGTCAAAGTACGCCATACAGATCAAAGTCTGTGTTTATTGTTCCCAAATGAATGTTTGGATGAGACGAGGGATTAGATTAAATTTGTGTGTGTGGCATACAATTGATTTTGACAAAATTTCTGTAGTATTACGATATGCTCTAAGATTTTGCCTGAAAAATAGATCTGAGCCAAGTGGGTTGCAAGCACAATGAGAGGCTCTGGCAGAGCAGCTCATAACATTAACATTCGCAACGTTGCGAGTTGCGACATATTGTATTTCATCGTTAATAGTATCATTCTATGTCCCTACATCCAGCACCGTTATGTACGTATTGTATCATCTCTTGAATAAGCAAAACAACATTAAAAACATTATCCTACACACATATAATAATAAAACTTGTGAAACATAAAATGCAAGTACATACCACAGTCCGTAAAAATTTTATCCGTCGTAAAAATAGGTATACCTCGTTGTTGTCGCTTCAACCTATCAAACCTAACCTAGGTTCCTTGCAAAGACTTCCACAGAACGTCACGGCCTCGTGTCATTTACACACCTCTTACCTTTTTTTTTTTTTTAATTTATTTAATCAAAAAAAAAAAAAAAAAAAAATTAACATTGGATCTATAATATTATCGCTCGCCAAACTGAGCCTAACTGAACCTAGCAACTCGCTTGTGATCGTCCAACCTTTGATACTCGTAGTGTGGCTATTTCCGTTGTAACACAATATTTTTGAACCTTTATAGGTCTAAAACTAATGCTATCCTTTTCTGCAAGGAGCATTATGAAAGGAATAACAATGTATATAATATTTAGACCTGTCATTTCAATTTAGTTTAGAGATTTGTGTCCAACAGTGCACAAAGTGCATAGTTAAAACCGACAACATTATTTTTTCGGTACGAAATCCGTTGTAACGCCTTGAGAGCCCAGCATTTATCTGAAAAATGCTATCCAGAAACGTTCGTATACTTAGTATAATTAATTTCTATTAAACATCCATGAATGCTATTCCACAACTTTAAACTCGTGGAAGCAACGTTGCTTTCTTAGCCTTTAAATAATAATAGTTAGTTATAAGGTCGTTAAGTGAACCTAAACGTTATGATTGAACCATGAAGACTTGTGAAGAGCTACTTTTTATCCATTAAATTCGAATCAGGAACAAATCCAAAAACAGGAAATTGCTTTTGTACAAAATCGTCTTGATCACTTTGTATGTATGAATACGTTTTAATATGCATGAATTTAATAGGTTTGTAAAGACATTCACATCTGCGGGGTTCGCAATTAATGAATTTCAATAAACAAAAGGTGTTGATGAGTTTCATTCATCAATCCGTTTTACCTCCTCCTTTTTAACCGGCTTTAAAAAGGGAGAGGTTCTCAATTCGTCGGATTTTTAAGCATCTATCTATCTTATCTAAAACTTGTGCCAGAAGTAGGTGCCTACGATAATAGTGCAACGGGTGGGATTTGAACCACCGACCTTACGGAATTCAGTCCGCTCCTTAACCGCTGAGGCTCTTAATCAAAAAAATAATTGTCAATGAGGTGCCATTGTGGAGTCTCAAAAAAATATGAGTCAAATCAAATCAAATCAAATCAAATTTCTTTATTGCGAATTTGGGTAAACAGTAGAGATGTTACAAAGATAAAAAGGTACAGCCAAATTCTGCTTATAAGCATGCAATATGTTACATTAAATTAAGATACATTTTGGTCACACAAAATAAAATTAAAAAAAATAATAATAAAATAATAATAGCAAAATGTCCAAAATTAAAATACAGTTATAACTTTTCTGAGAGGTAATCATTAATTGAGTAATATGTCTTTTCTAATAATAGTTTTAGGTCAATAAGTTAATTGGCAACGGCCCAAAAATATTATTAATAAAGAACTATATTAACTCTTGTATACATAATATATACGGTAATAAATTAAATTATTTTTTGATTTTTAGTGTATGTGGTTAGTTATTTAAGTTGGTTTTTTTGTAATTTTTTTTATTCGTAGCACTCTCCAATAAACGTTGTTTGATTCTCATTTGAATAATATTAACCAATAAAACTCAATAAAACCTGGTAAATACGTTCTGGAAACAAATATATATATCTGTGGTTTATTTAATACATACAATTAATTAATTCATTATTTTATGTATTTTCTCGGTAGGAACAGCATTCCGAACCAGTGGTAGATTATTTTGACGATTCGAAAGCACTTGTAAAAGTTTACTTGAATAAAAATGATTTGAATTTGAATTTGAATATGCTGATAATAAGCTTACCTATAACAATATTTTTACCCGAAGCCAAAAGGAAGGGCTATGATTTTAGCAGTCTATGTATGTATGTATGTATGTATGTTTGTATCCAGCTTCTGTGTGTTCCACCATAGCGCCTAAACTACTGAGCCGACTTTATATATATAAAATAATGTGTCTTTATAAATATAAATAAGGTGTCAATCGATTCGTCTTAAAAGTTCGGGTAACATAGGCTACATTTCATACGAAAAAAATTGACCTAACGTATGTTACATAAAAAAAGTGGGGGTCTCCAAAAATTTTTTTTCTATTGTCATTATTGGGATGTCAAAATGAAAGAGGAAAAAATTCTGGGATCATAAATATAAATGTAATGCATTATTAAAATATACCAAGCGACAAAAAACAATTTTACTAAAATATTAATTAAGCGTTTATTAAGACGATCACAGTCGGGTTTTAGTTTTCAACTTTATTCCGTTAGTTGCATAGGTTTGCAGCTTCTTTAAATATCATTTGCGATAGAAGTTTAATTAAAAAGAAAAGCCCACACTCTGGAAGTTATTAAGAAGCTTCAAAGAGTAATGAATTGACAAGCACCCTAGTAACAAACTCAGCGTAACTCCATTTCATTTAATAGTGCTTTTAAAACTACTTGGGTAAATGTGTAATAATAACATACATATAGAAAATTAAAATAGATATGAAAGTCGGGGGTAGGTAATGGTCACGTTTTCACCATGGATCGGTTAAAGATCGGCTTGCGTGATAGGTGTAATTGAATTGAAGTTCACATCAAGTGAATAGCCCCGGTGACACGGCACATGCCGATTTCGTGTTGTCCAAACACGCATATACCTTACACGCATCTTACCTACTTAACTACTTGCATTTTCGGTTACTAAACTTTGGCCGGTCTTGTTTCCGGCTAGCCCAAAGTAAAAACGTTAAATACGCTCACTAATAAACTTAGTTAAAAGAACCTCTTTATAAAAAATAAGCTTTCGTTCAAGCCCTTTAAAACGAATAGGTATATCAAAATTAGGCCAATGAGCCCAAACACGTTGGAATTGAGAAGTTCTATGGACACATCATAAAACGGTGGATATCAACTAGGTCTATAGTACTTGTCAAGACAAATCTAAACAGCCCAAAGCCAGATACGACGAAGCCATGTTGAGAAGTTGAGGAGTTCAAATTATGGTACCTCCTGCCTCAATCATGAGACCACCTCCATGGTACCACATAATTACATGTGCGTTCCTTTCAGCTCAATAGGCTAACGAGAACTGGTCTAAAATTCAATTGCAAGATTTGACCACAAATAAACGCTTTAAAAAAATAATAACATGGGCATCTTCATAGGTGTATCGATTTTTTCCCTGTATATTATAAAACGTAGGTATTCGTTGGTACAGTAACTCACATATTCCAACATTCTCATTGCCAACTAACTGTTGATGCAGATCACGTAGATACACGTAGATTATCCGCATAAGGTCGTTACAGCGGCATGTTCATCCAAGATGGTTGGTCTTAAAATAAGTCAACATATTAACTACTTTTAAATTGAAGAACTTGATTCATATACCTATAGAAAAAATTAAATTAAAAAAGATAAACAATTATTTTGCATATCCCTTCTTATATTATGTGTGTACTTCCCTACTGTACTGCGTCATCTCCCAACAAAAACTTCCCATTCCGGGGCCATAACGAAATGAACGCTTTGATGACCTACAGTGGTTGATCAGAATCCATCCGGACCATAAAACAGTCTATTGCTTCCGTGTCAATCAAACTTAACCTAGTCAGTACAGTACCTACTCACCATGTGCAAGATGCCCTTCAATGTAGTTTTCCTGGTTCATGTAAATTTGTGTTCAGTTTTGTGAACGTGCTAATAATGTAGTAGTAGGAAATCGAACAGGAAAGGCACTTAACATAATCAGATCAGACTTCCAAGACACGAGTCAATCCATGTGGACGGTGCCGGGTTGCAAATCACACAATTCCGCAATCAAACAAAACAGTTCTACACACAATTTGCTTTAAATTCACTGAATAGACAGAGTTACCTACTGTTTCGTTCGACTTCATCCACGTGGATCATAGTTTTGTTAAAAATCCCGAAGATGCTCTTTGATTTTCCGGCATAAAAAGTAGCCTATGCCCGTCCCAGGATGTAAGCTATCCCTGTACCAAATTCGGTTAAACAAATCGTAATCGGTCGTGAAAAGCTAGCAGACAGACAGATACACTTTCGCATTTATAATATTAAGTATGGCTTCTATCCTACAGAGACATGTTATGCTACCTGAACTGAAACTCAGCCCGTAACGGTACACTGCATTGTATGAACGTGTCTCGGAATCCCTTGTTAGTCGCAATATTTTCTCCTTGGAGACACATAACATCACTACACGTTCGCGGAGTTTAGTTACTCTGAAAATCTCAGACCTTGCTCGTATCAAGTCTACCCTTGTTAGGTTGACATCACTCTATGTTACAAGACAATATTGTTCTGAAAGATAAACTTCCATTTGGTATATTTAAGTAACTTGTCAAGGTAGCTTTTTATATTGGTTTCCGAAAATAGTTTTTCTAATTCAAGCTTTACTAAGACATAAAGAGGGTTATAAAGGATGTAAGGCTACACGAGAAAGGCTAAGAAGGTTATAACCTTCACAGGCTAAAATGACTGATGATGATGATGAAGTCTTAACCCTTTGGTTATAGTAACTGTAAACTGTTTAACCTAAAGCAAAATATCAGTGGTCAGTCACCACATCGCCTGGGTCGAATATTATTCAATGCTTTATTTACTTTATAAAAACAATACAGAAAAAGATCTTGTTTTTTTCAGCACAAAGATATTTAGTTAACATGACCATAGGCCCTGAGGACGAGGGTTCACAATGAACCTTTAGGGCGGCTACGCACTCATCCGATCCGAATCCGTGAAAATACGTATATAAAAAGCTCGGACTGAATTCGGATATTGCTTACGCACTAATCCAAATCCAAGCTATTCAGTAGACATCTTTGTAATATCTACGTCATAATATGTCCGCTTTGAATCCAAGGCACATCCAAGATATTCTCACGGACGGCAAGGAGAAATCGGATGATGGAAGTCGGATCTAATGCGTAAGTTATCATACAAATAGTTTTATGACTACTTCGGACCGTATTTTCACGGATTCGGATCGGATGAGTGCGAACCCACCTTTACGGAGGCGGTATTTACAAAAAATATTCCATTTAAATTCAATTCTTTTATCGGTAACGTTATTAATATTCTGAAGCCTCATATTTTATCTGCGAGATAATTACACGACCTGTCCAAAAAAGGAATGTAATATTTTCAGGATTCATGACGTATATATTATGTATGTAGGATGAGTGAGTGTGTTATTCGACCGTATCTTTTAAATGCCTGAACAGATTTGGATGCATGAGGTATCGTATCGTTAGAATCTTTACATCATGCCAAATGGCATCACACTAATATTATTATAAAGCCGAAAGTTTGTGTGTATATGAGTATGTGTGTGTGTGAGTGTGTGTGTGTGTATGTTTGTTACTCCTTCACGCAAAAACCACTGGACGGATTTGCCTGAAATTCAGAATGGAGAAGATAATATCCTGGATTAGCACATAGGCTACTTTTTATCTCGGGTGACTAATATTATATAGGCGAAAGTTTGTGTGTATGTGTGTGTGAGTGTGTGTGTGTGTGTATGTTTGTTACTTCTTCACGCAAAAACCACTGGATGGATTTGGCTGAAATTAAGAATGGAGATAGATAATATCCTGGATTAGCACATAGGCTACTTTTTATCCCGGAATATCAAAGAGTTCCCACGGGATTTCTAAAACTTAATCCACGCGGACGAAGTCGCGGGCGTCAGCTAGTTGGCTATAAATCATAAAAAATCAACATGGCGGCTGTATGGCGCCATTTTCAAATGTGAAAATTTTTACTTTTTAATTCGTTTTTGAGCAGTCGTGTTTTTTATCTTTCTTAAGCATGACTTGTTTTAGCGGATTTATATGACTAAACTTATAGCAAAATAACATTCCTCCGCTTATTTTGCACTCGCTGCAAAAAATATATCGACGCATTTTATATAGGTGGGTACAAACCACAAAGAAAATTATTTACGTTTCCAATAAACATCCTTTTCTCCTCACTGCTGCGCAAAAAAGAATTGAAAGGTTTATCTACCCCGATTCAATGTTGGATTATTTAATAAAATATTTAAATATTATCCATTTCATTCATTTGCTATGACTTAACTATGTTAAAATTAACAAGGCATTTTATTAAGTTGTAAAATACTAAAGAAACGAATTTAAACATGTTTTACTTTCATTATATGCAAAAGCTTTTTTATGTTAATCAAGGCACTTAATTACGTTGCTAATAGTGTACAGCACTCTCAGAATCGATCAAACGCATAAATCAGCTCATTATAAGCTCATCGTGGTCAATTCCGTTGTACCGTGTCTCTAAACTAAAATGGCAGATCTAAATATTTTGCTATCTGTTTCATAATGCTCATTGCAGAAAAGCTATTTTTTTTAGCGTTATTATTAGAAGCATTTTGTTTATAAACTTATTGATGCCCGCGACTTCGTTCGCCTGGATTTAGGTTTTTAAGAATACCATGAAACCTCTGATTTTTCGGAATAAAAAGAAGTTAACGTTGATTATAGTACCATTGATCATCTTTGATAATAGAGATGAGAACATGAGAACATTCGAACGTTTTCATGGCATATGGCCGTGGATTGTCAAATTTTTACTTATACCGCCGAGTTTTTTGCTTTCTGAACCAGTGGTAGATTCCACTAACGATTCAAAAGCACTTGTAAAAGTTCTTTGAATAAAAAATCTTTTTATTTCTATTTCTAAAAATCAAGCTTAAACTGTAAGCTACGAATTCCTGAAATTACTAAACAAAATTTTACCAGCTTACTCAATGAACAAATAAGAATTCTCACAATTAGAAACCTACTCGTTCCACGAATAGCTACGGAGCTATCACAAATATATTTCAGAAATTACTGCCATTATTACTTTCAAGGCCCCGCGTTTACATCGGAAGCGTGACGGAATTGTTTACGATCCACCATTCGGAAAGCGGTTGCTTGCATTATATTCGTGTCCCGTCGTAGCAGTTCAATAGCACTAGACTGAAGTTGGAGAGGAACGTGTGCGCGCGGATATGTTAGGGTTCAGCTCAGGTCGCGTACACTGGGAGTCGGTCTGGGGATAATTCAATTCCTCCATTCATGGAGGTGCGAATTTGCAAGTGCGTATCAGAGGGCGCGCCGCGGCCGCCCGGCTCGCCCGCTCCACCCGCGCGATGACGTCAACGGCCCACCGCACCACCCGATTATAAATATAGCCTTGCCGATAGCACGCTACAGGTTTTGGCCCTTAAGTTCTCCGTAATAATATAAGGGCAGTCTGAAACTTTATTGAACGCTGTGTCTGCCCTGTTGTTTATTTTTACATGTTATTATTAGCCATTATCGATTGTTTTAGACAACATAGCCGAATAATAAAAAAGCTATCAAATGCAAGTTGGACTCGCACACGAAGGATTCCGTACCATCATACGAGATTATGTACTTTTTATTTTTATTTAATTTATGCGGCGACCATTCTGAAATTTTTACTATTTGTTGCTATAGCGACAATAGAAACACACACTGTGTAATTATTTCAACAATATCTATTACGGTTCAGCCCATACCGAGATACAGCCCACTGACAGACGGACAGACTGACAGGCAACTGGATGGTAATAGGGTTCCGTTGCTATGTACCCTTCGGGTAAGGAACTCTGAATATATGACATTATTAGAAGCTTGGTAAAATTTTTGTTTCAACCATGTTTTTACTAACTGCCTTTCTGGTCTGACAAACTGTGTTTTTTTTGTTTTGTTGTTGAAACAAAATTTCCGTTGCCCTAGAGATTTCAAATTTTAAACATAGCCCATAGAAAAAGAGAGAGAGAAAAAAAATCAAAAAACCATTAAAAGATTAATGTATAGGTGTATGTACTTTCTATACTCCTTCGAACGATTACGCACTCATCCAATCCGAGTCCGTGAAAATACGGATATAAAAAACGCGGACCGAACTCGGATATTGCACGCCTTGTATGGCAATAACTAGATATTATTACTTAGAAGATATTATTACTTACGCACTAATCAGCTATTCAGCTTGCTATTCAGTGGACATTTTTGACATATCGACATCATACGTCCGATTTGAATTTGAGGCACATCCGAGATATTGTGACTGATGACGGTGAGATATCGGATGGCGGAAGTCGGACATAGTGCCTAAGCTACCATACAAATAGTTCTATGACCACTTCGGAACGTATTTTCACGGACTCGGATCAGATGAGTGCGTAACCGCTCATACCTACTATTTTAACACTTCTTTTGTTTCACTTTTTGACTTTTCAATTATTCTCATAACTATAATTTTATTTTATTCTTATCAGACCGTTTTAAAAACGAGGTATAATTTTTTTGATTAATTAATTAAATGTTTGTATTTTATCCACAAAATCCAAGAGTTGAAATATACTTAGATAGTCCATTTATGATTTACAAGAATAGAATCACATACCTACCTACATATAAATTCAGCCAATGCATACAACCTTAATGTTTGATAATAAAAACCCAAGGTATTTTCAGTGGTGTTACTTAAAAAGTTATTTAATATTAACAGAGTACAATCTTGAACACCCAATTTAATCAACTAATAGAAATTTAATACAGAAACCACCAAGAGTACCTAAAGCAATTTAATAGCTTATATTCTCACAAAGACTTTCTCTTCATTCAAAGGATTAGTTATTTATCGGACCGTCGGTAATCTCAAAATGATTGTAAAGCTTTAATCTCACTGCTAATGGTATAAAGGTGATCTGTCCGTCATTCGCACCACACCAACGTAGTTTGGTTTTCATTTCAATATTATAACCAATCAAACTCGATATAATTTTGTAGACATATTTTATTTTATTTTGCATAGGAAAACTTACAGCTTACATACAGTAACAAGTGTAAATTAAAAATTTATAACACCCCCGACAAGTGAAGGTTACAATAACTAGAAAAGAGCTGATAGCTTTCAAACGGCTAAACCGATTTTCTTGGATTATAGCTAAGAACACTCTCGATCAAGCCATCTTTCAAACAAAAAAAAACTAAATTAAAATCGGTTCATTGGTTTAAGAGCTACGATGCCACAGACAGATACACAGATACACGTCAAACTTATAACACCCCTCTTTTTGGGTGGGGGGTTAAAAGTAAATAGATAAGAACAAAAGAAAATTAAAGCTAATAACAAGTTCTCACAGATAGAATTTATATTTTAGAAACTAGTATCTATGTATGTCTGTGGTTTGCCAGATTTCCATCAAAATTGCACATACCTACGTATTTAAGATTGTTTAAGTTATTTAAAGCTACATAGGCTACTTTTTTAACCGACTTTAAAAAATAGAGGAGTTGTGTTTTTCTACCTATGTACACCGATATCTCCGAGATTTCTGAACCGATTTGCCTAATTTTTTTTGAAATCAAGGAGGCAAAGAGGAACTTTGTGACATTGTTCCATAAAAAGTTTGGATTCCAATCCTGATGCTGCAGGGGATCTGACCAATCCACGCGAGCGAAGCTGCGGGCATCATCTAGTAATAAATACAAAATATGTAAGTAGGTATGGTCGAGATGGGCATCGGGGTGTGAGGCGGGGTAACGCCCAACACACCCGCACAGCGCCCGCGTTCGCCCGCACCGGCAAGCGCGAGGGCTGTGCGGGTGAGCGGGGCGTCCCTACCCCGATTGCCATCTCGACCTACCGTACTATAGGTACCTAAGTACCTACAATATAAAGTACATCCGCTGGAAAAGAACGAAAGCGATCGTTAAAGGACATACCTGGTAAGGTGTCTAAGCCTAATGGAGAAGTTTACGACACGTAAAGTTAGGCGAGCATGTAGAAGATATATGACTCGTTACGTACAGGATCGAACACCCACAATAGCAGGTGCTAACAAGTAAGTATAGGTACCTAGTATTTAGTGTAACAATCTCTTGTGCTCTATCTTTAAACTAAAATGGCAGGGCTAAATGTATTGCTATCAAATCCTTATTGCTCCCTGCGGAAAATTATATCACTTGATTTGCGACTGTCAAATAAGGTTTAGCCACAGTCACATCTCATACCCGAAGGCAACGGTACCCTAGAACCTAGTAGGTACTGAGCTTATATCTTGTACGATGGTACGGAACCCTTTGTGTGCGAGTTGATTCGAACTTGACCGTTCTTAGGGTTCCGTACCTCAAAAGTAAAATAGGATCACTTCGTTGTCTGTCTGTCTGTCTATCTGAAATTGAAAAAAGGCAGAAATACGTGCGGAGTAGTTAATTATTGTAAATAATTATTTCGTACCCAAAATTAATGCCTTGATGTAACAGAATGAATGAAATTCGGATCATTCATCGTCTCTTCTGAGAATCCTGCTATTAGGTACAGCTGATGGATAGATGTTTTAGCGCAATCAAATTACATCGTTTTCATTGCCCGTAATTCGTAACACGTCAGCGTGATAATAAAGATTTAGTGCGAATTGAGGATTCTATTATAAGTAACGACTACTCTATTTTTCTTATTCATCAGTCTGATCTCCCGCTGAGGGGTATTCAAACAAATGATGCCATAGAATCGAAGGTTCGTCCTTCACTGGGCTGAAGTGCGAGTTGGACTCGCACACGTACCATTGAACAAAAAATAACCCTTTTTTCATGGGGGTCATTTTGAATTGTTTTATTATTTTTTGTTATAGCGGTAATAGGACTACAGATTCTGTGTAAATTTCAACTCTCTACATATTACATACTAGCTAACACCTATCTTTTTCTATGGGGTTTTTAACCCCCAACCCAAAAAGAGGAGTGTTATAAGTTTGACGTGTGTATCTGTGTATCGGTGTATCTGTCTGTGGCATCGTAGCTCCTAAACTAATCAACCGATTTTAATTTAGTTTTTTTGTTTTGAAAGGTGGCTTGATCGAGAGTGTTCTTAGCTTAAATCCAAGAAAATCGGAGCTGTTTGAAAGTTATCAGCTCTTTTCTAGTTACTGTAACCTTTACTTGTCGGGGGTGTTATAAATTTTTAATTTACACTTGTTGTATAAACTCATCATGGATATACGTAGTTCTTTTTTTGTTTTGTTTTTGGTCATGGACAAGTTATCAGGAAAAATATATTTGCGAGAATAGGGAATATTACATATACTCGTAAAACAAATCTAGAGGGGATTTTAAAAGTTTATGGACAGAACGTCTCTCGGGCCAGCTAGTTATTTTTATAAATAGGATTTTAAATGTAGAACAGAAGCAGGCGTTGCTTCGCAAAAGTCCATGACACACAAGGAACAACAAGCTTAATTCATTGTAATCCACAGAACGAAATTTTCAAAGGACTTTGTTATTTTGCATTGTAGAGTTTACGTGAGAATACTCTAGTGTCGGACTGAAACGTATGTTGAATGTGTTTCAGAAAATTTGTATAATGTTGCGTGTTGGTGGTGCTTATTGCTTGCTTGATTGCTTGCTTTCCATCGATGTATAAGGATATGCCATTCCCATATAAATCCGTTTACAAAAATGAGCCTATAAAAAAATAAATATTACGTCATTGAACTCGTCAGTGAATTTGACGCGAGCGTCAACTCTCTATTATTAAAAAGATCAAGGATGGAATGGAGCTGTTTTGTGCAATATTTCGTCAATTTTTTTTTTGCGTTAAAAATATTATTAGTGCAGATATGAGCATGTAATGAATCTAACAAAGAATTTTCACAAATAATATGTAATAATATAAACCATAACCAAAAAAACTTCTGTAGTACGGAACCCTCTATCAATGCGGCAGCTTCGCCGTTGCGGATGCGGAAGCCCGCAAAATCGCTAAAATATAACTACGTCATACGTACGACGTATACATACAAAATACACACATCGTTAAATAGTTAAACACATACATAAACATACATAGTTAAATACATAAAAAATACATATAAGCATGTATACACTCAGACATACATGTATAGTTTTCGCGACTTGCAACATCCGCATCCGCTAACTATCCGCATTGATTATTATTATTGTAGATGCAGATGTGGATGCCCAAATCAATGCGTAACCTTCACAATTGCGGGTGAGGATGCGAATATCGGAAACATCGCTAGTCTACTAGTACAGATATACATACATAGTAAAACAGTTAATTATATACAAACATACATAGTTAAATACTTACAAACATACAATCATAGTTAAATATATTCATGATGATAAGTAGTCTGTCATACGCGAATAAAAAGTTTTACTTCAAAAAAAATAACACGACTCCATTCTTTCTGTATTCCAATTGTACGATATTTTTGCGGCAAATATTTAATCATAGCAAAATTAAAAATATACCCAGCTTATACGTTAAATTAAATGAGAAAACGATATACTTACGAGTGAAATGTTATTCCATCTTTTTTTTGATGGATTTCCGTACGGTTTTTGCAAGATTTGACCGCACATGACGGCATTTTCGACAGTCAAAAACACGTGCGATACGATAAAGCGTGTGCGGCCGACTGATGCGTGATAAAGAGACTTTTGCCAATTCTCTTTAACTTGTGAGCGCATTTTTTTTCTTCTAAGGGCCTATCCATATACATCGATGTTGCTTTCCCTGTATGTTACGTAGCTACGAGTAGTAGGTGAGCGGACGGTGCTTATCGCATGCTGCACGTTGTAAACTGAGATTCACCTGATTTGATGCGAATTAAGTAAGCTTATCAAGAGGTCTACAAAAATATTTTGAATTAATTTACAAAGCTCGCATTTTCATCGATAAACGTGCCAATATACGAGTAGACGGTGAAGTCAACAGTATAAGTTGCATGACAGCCGGTTAAAGTTACGTTACGTAGTTACCGTTAAAATTTACCCGTCAATAAAAGCAATAATTGCACAAGTGAGAATTTGTTAAGTTTGGATTTTATTTTTAACCTTAATCATACAATAACTTGTGCAACCTACTTTAGTTATTACCTACTTATGTGGCCAAAGTTTAAGTCGCTAACCTTATGAAATTTTCAAGATCTGCCATCCAACTAAACCATAATACTTACTTGATTTTTTTAATGTATGTCCATTCGGGCACAGTCCATCTGAGTAACAAGTAAAGCTGTTAAGGACAAACTTTCATTCTTAAAGTAAACGTAAAAGGGAGCGGCGAACGCTAGCACTTAGAACTCAGTTAATTTGTTTTTATTATAAAAGTTTCCACATTTCCAGTAAAGTCGACATTGCAACCGTCTATGTAACGTAATATGTAGATTATTATCTTTACACCAATTCCGTGAAGCGATAGGCTATGAGCTTTTTTAACGCACGCACGGCAAGTGCGGAAACCAGCCCAGGAGAAGAAAGAAGGCTATGAGCTTAGGTACATATTTTACGACAAACTATCTCCTCTCCACCCCAGCTTAGCTTAGGTTCGCTTGTTTTAAACTTTTTTGTGGTAAGACAAATAAGGTAATAAGGTTTTAATGTCTAATGATTATTATTTATTGACATATTTTATTAGGGTGGTTTTAGTATTATGTTTTTCTATCGCCTTTTTGTGATGGTATGCACAAATGACAGCGGGTCCCTTCATGTGCCTACAAACAATGCCGCAAGTCGTTTCACTTATACACTATTTCATTGGTGTGTTACAAATAAAAGATGGATGCTCTTGGATTTGACTTTATTTCCATTCACACGACACAGACAGACATTGTATCAAGACAGCGATAGGTGACAAGTGACAAGTATGTGACAAGTGACAGATGACGTTAGGATATTACACAGACTAATACAATACCGTAACATCTCCCTTTTTTTTTTTTTTTTTTTTAACACTAGGTACTAACTGTTAACAATTTTATTATTATGACAACGACAGATTTTTTATATTTTATAAACACAAGTATATACATAGTACAAGTACAACATTATTTTTTATAACACCACAAGAAAATCACTTATGACTATCCAGGCTGCATGGTTTACAACCTTTGCCTTTCTCGATACATTGACAGACTACTACTAAAATTGACATTTGTTTTTTGAACCTTTACCTTTCCTGAAAAATAATTTAAATACTAACATTTTGTTTACATCTTTAAATAATTGAAATACTAACAAACTTACTAACAAATAACAATTTCATTTTGTTTACATCTTTATAGGTATACTGACTGTGCTGTGGAAAATGATATTATGTGTGTACTGACTGTTTAATGATAAACTGACGGTTTCTCCTAAACTGTCCTAGTTCACTATTTATTAGATAACTTCTAGGTTCAGGACCTATCTGGATAATAACTCCAGGAACCCATTTTTTGTGTTCAGGTTTGTGTTTAAATAAGATTTTATCACCTACATGCAATGGTTTAAGAATTTTTGTATGTTTATTATAATAAAATTTTGTGTATGACTTTTGTTTTTCATTTAATTTCTTTATTTTATTCATATCACAAAGCTTAGGTAGCAAGTTTTCTTTTCCAGTAGGAACTGCTGTACGCAGTTGTCTAGACATACATAACTCTGCTGGTGAATATTGACTTTGTTTAGGGGTATTTCTGTACAAAAGTAATGCTAAATACATATCAGATTTGTCAGTTTTACACTTAATTAACATATTTTTTATAGTTCCAATAGTCCTTTCAACTAAACCATTTGACCTACTTAAGTATGGACTAGAAGTTATGTGTTCTATGTCCCATTCTTGAGTGAATAACTTAAACTCTTTGCTATTAAACGGGGGGCCATTGTCTGTTATTGCAATCCTGCAAATTCCATGACGGGCCAATATTGACTTTAAATGTGTAATTACTTGGCTAGCTGAATAGCCTGATGTTAACTTGGCAAGTTCTATATACTTTGAATAATAGTCAACTACCATTAAGTATTTAGTTCGTTCAAATTCAAAAATATCTATACCAATTTTGTACCATGGTATGTTTTCATACTCATGTTGCATAATTGGTTCTTTACTATTATTTCGACGGTAAGATAGACAAATGTTACATTGACCTATATATTTTTCTATGTCATTTTGCATATTTGGCCAAAAGACTGTAGTTTTTGCTAGACGGATTGAGCTGTTTATACCTTGATGGGCAGAATGAATTAGTTTTAATATATACTCTCTCATTGACTCTGGGATTATAATGCAGTTAGATTTGAAGACAACGTTATCAATGACATATATTTGATCTTTGAGACTATAATAAGATTTGACTGACTGACTAACTGAACGCTTATGTTCAGGCCATCCGTTGTGACAATATTGAATTATTTGACTTAATGTTTGATCTTGGACTGTAGACTCTTGAATTTCTTTTAATTTCTCTGGACTGACTGACAAATTAGACATTATTATATTGACATGTAAATCTATATCTTGATCAACTTCTGACAAACAAGTTTCACTTAATGCTGCTCTAGACAAAGTATCTGCAATATATAAGTAACGACCAGGCTTGTATACAACAGTTAGATCATACGGCTGCAATCTAAGCATGATTCTTTGCAATCTTGGGGGAATGTCATATAGAGCTTTTTTGAAAAGAGTTATGAGAGGTTTGTGGTCTGTCTCCACTGTTATGTTATGACCATATATGTATTGGTGGTACTTAGTACAACCAAAGAGGACAGCTAGTAGTTCTTTCTCGATCTGCGAGTAGGACTGTTGTATTTTACTTAGAGAAGCAGATGCATATGCAATGGGTTGCTTGTCATGGGATAACACTGCACCCATGGCATCCTTCGATGCGTCTACAGATAAAATTATTTCCTTTTTAGGGTCATAGTATGTTAAGACAGGTGTTGAACAAATAACTTTTTTAATATTATTAAATTGAGACTCATGGTGCTCTGACCAATACCATTCAGTATTTTTTGATAAAAGTGCTCGCAAATGACTTATTTGCTGTGACAAATTTTTAATAAATGGACTAAGATAATTGACCATACCTAGGAATCTTTGAAGATCTGTTATATTTTTAGGACTTGGCATGTTACAAATAGCTTTTACTCTAGACTTATCAACTTGTACACCTTCTTCACTAAATATATGGCCTAAATATTTGACTTCTTTTTGACAAAACACAGACTTTTCTTTGTTAAATTTTACATTAATTTGACGTGCTCTTTCTAAGACTTTTTGTAACCGTTGATTATGTTCTTCTACAGTTCTACCATAAATAAGAAAATCATCCATCATAATCTTAACACCTTCAATATCACCAAATCTTTTTATCATTTCTCTATGAAATATTTCTGGAGCTGCATTAATACCAAAGGGTAACCTAGTGAATCTATATCGTCCAAAAGGTGTAATAAATGTACAGAGCTTAGAAGAAGCTTCTGACAACTTGAGCATCCAATAGCCTTTATTGGCATCTAATGTTGAAAAATACTGAGCTCCAGCAAGACTAGATTTAATTTCATCTAAGGTTGGAAATTGGAAATGTGATCTTAAAATTGACTGATTTAGCTTTCTAGGATCAATGCACAGACGTAATTTACCATTCTTTTTTGAGGTTAAGACTAGAGCGCTTACCCATTCAGTAGGCTCTTCAACTCGTTGTATGACTCCACTTTTTTCCATAGATTCTAGCTCTTGTTTTAGTGGTTGATGAAGACGGAATGGAACCCTTCTGCATGCCTCTATAGATGGAGTTGCATTAGGCTTCAAGGTTAGTTCGCATTGAAAATCTGTTAGACAACCTAAACCTTCAAACAAGTCCTTATTTGTATCAACTATATCTTGACATGTTAAATTCTGGAAAGAAACACTATTAATTTTTCTTATTAAATTTAAAGTTTTACAGGTATCCCTACCTATAATATTTTGACTTTTCATGTCGACTATATGAAAGTTAACTGTATATGACTTATTTTTATGAATCACTGACAAATTGCATTGACCTACCAGAGGGATAATTTCTCCACTGTATGTAGAAAGTGTGTTCTTACTTTTGTGTATGTTGGAAAGTGGCAGATTTAATGAGTTGTATGTGTGAATGGATAGAATATTTGTGTCTGCTCCAGTGTCTAATAAAAAATTTACCTGTATTTGGTTTATACATAGATCAATATTCCAAGGTTTTGACAAATTAGACTTATCATCCTGTATACAGTAGACAGAACCAACATAAAACAAAGATTCATTATTTACAGACTGATTTTCACAATTGACTACTTTTACTTGATGTGAACGGCAAAACTGAGCGAAATGATTGGACTTATTACACTTTCTGCACTTGACACCTTGAGCTGGGCACTTGAATCTATGTACCTGACCGCACCGACCACATGATGTATTCCTCTGACTTGATGTTGATGGTGTGCGTTGACGTCTTTGCTGTGACTGGTGTCTGGACCTGTTTCTATGGGAAGAGTCTCTGCGACTTGGTGATCTTGACACGCGTCCTATGAAATGTAATGATGCGTCTTCCAATGCTTTTGCTTGTTGTTTAGTAGACTCACAGCGCTTGGCTATGTTTATTGCCTCCTCTAGGGTGTTCGGTTTTTCAATTAGAATCCTTTCTTTATAGTAAGTGTTGTTGCAGTTCCAGCTAAATATGTCTCTGAGCAAGCTTTCACGTATGTCACCAAATTCACAAGTGTGACTTAAATTTTTTAGATCCGTGACATAGGTGTCTATAGATTCATTTGGTAGTTGTTTCCTGCTAAATAATTTATGCCTTTCTATCGTGACGTTTATTTTCGGAGTGAAATACTGTGTAAATTTTTTACAGAGATCGCCAAAACTAACTTTTTCGATATCTAGGTCAAATGAGTAAAAAATTTCCAGACAATCTGATCCGATGAATTGCAAGAGAATGGCTGTTTTACGTGCATCTTCGGCTTCATCTAAATTATTTGCCTTTAAATAGACTTTCAGTCGTGTGAGCCATTTTTTCCATAACAATGGGACGTTGTTACCTTCAACGATGAACGGCGGCAGGGTCATGCCTACTGGCAATGGTGTCATGGCGTGGCTGGTTGACGACTCGCTGTGACCTGGTGGTCTTCTAGGCTTTGTGTTCACAAAATCTTCGTCCTGCATTGTTTTTCTTTATTGTGATCCCTGTTCTGGCACCATATTTCATTGGTGTGTTACAAATAAAAGATGGATGCTCTTGGATTTGACTTTATTTCCATTCACACGACACAGACAGACATTGTATCAAGACAGCGATAGGTGACAAGTGACAAGTATGTGACAAGTGACAGATGACGTTAGGATATTACACAGACTAATACAATACCGTAACATACACATCGTGACATCGGTCAATTATTGCAGAGATGTTGCCCGAAGCCAAACAGTGTCATATCTAGCGTCGGTAAATAAACTGCAGATTCTTCTTTGGCATATGTTCTGTGGGAAAATTTACATAGATATTTATTATTATCACAAATTCATGTAGTTTCTCTTTGTTACAGGTTGTAAAGTCGTTAAATCGAGTAACGGAAGCAAAATTTGGAGTGACACATAACAACACCACTGAGCTGAAGCGCAAAAAGAAGAAGGTCTAACTTAGTCGTGGAGTTCTAATAATGTGGTCGGGCAGGCGCCCAGTGGGTGTGCGCTTCGGGCCGTGTACTTAGTATCGGGGGATGCGCGTGTGGTGGGGCGCGCGGGCGGCGGTGACGATGCGCGTGTGCTGCGTGGCCACGGTGCTGGCGGCGCTGGCGCTGCGCTCCGCAGCCGAGCCCGCGCCGCGCCGCTTCCCCGCCGAGTGGCGCAGCGGCCGCGACCTGCAGCTGCGCTCTCGCCCGTTGCACGAGATATTCGACCCGGACTCGGCGCCCGCGGACCAGGACCAGCCCTACCCGCAGCGCCAGCAAGCCGCCATGCACAAAGACCGCCGCCGGGCGCGCAACAACAAGCGCGCGCCGCACCTGCCCGCCGAACTGGCGAGCCAGATGATGTTGCGCGCCTCGCGGTCCGGCAGACCTTATGATGTTCCACAAATAGGTAAGTAATGCTCTACTTCCAATCATTTTTAATTAAAGAAAAAGTAACATTGAATATTTAATAAAAGAGTAGTTCGCAAGAACGTTAAGGACCTTTAAGATTCTTATTTATAAAACTATCTGTTACATTAAGTCTTAAAATCATAAATCGATATTATTGGGTCGATGATATTAGTCGGCACTAGTATTTACAAACTACGGTCTATTTGGGCTGCAAATTAAAAGCACCAGCCTCAATTTGCCATTTTTACCCGACTGCGGCAGGGCAAAAAGGAAGGGTTATAATTTTATTATCTCGTGATTTGGTCTACAAAAGTGAGGTGTATTTATGTTCACTATTTTCTTTATAAATAAATAAGTAATATTTGACTAATATTTTAAAAATAAACTGAAAACTATACTTACAAATACAATAGGCTCGCAACTGGCACCCAAAGTCACGAGGTTAAACAGTTCTAAATTAAATTATGTTTGTGTGTCTTTTTACATGTGAAAAAAAAATGAAACGCGAAAATTTACGGAAATAAAACTGCCCGTGTGCGTATGCCCTAAAAAGGCTTGAAATCGATCGTAGTCGTTTGTTGACGTACGGACGTCAATTTACGGGTTATTTATAAACCTCATTTTAAAATGATTGATTTCCTTACCTGTGGAAATCATTTATTTACTAAGAAAGAGTAGATAGATAGTCTAAGGACGCGCTTATTTGAGATGAATTTCTTGGAACTTCACGTTTACCTACCCTACTTTATTACCGCTCTATTCCAAAAAAAAAAAAATTATATACAGCGCGCTCGCCACAGAGGCCGCACGTAAAGGCGTAAAGCTAAGCAGCCGGGTCGGGTCGCATTGCAACGCAAAAATCCGCCTGCTGAGAAGAGCGGCATGACGGATGCAATAAGCAAAAATGCTTGCCGCACCTTAGCAGTCCGACCCGTCTCTAGTGGACGCCTTCCTTTAGATTGCGCTGTTTTGCAAAATAAGCTCCATTTATTTAGCAACAACGTTATGAATTTACCAGAGTAGAAGAAGGATGGAATGCACGAAAGATTATATTGCTAGGAATTTGAATGTTGTTACCTAGTAGATTGAGTTCACATTCACCATTAGTAAATACGATAGCACGGCGCGGCGGCGCGGCTGCCGCACGAAAATTTTCGTGTTACGATAGTTAAGACACAAAAGTTTTCGTGCGGCAGCGTCGTGCGTTAGCCTAAAAAGATATAGTGTAAACTTATAATATCTGCCTAGCTCCATCCAATATTCAAGGAATAATCCAATTTTCATGGAAGTTAATTTCTCATACGCACGTAGACAAACGATCGAGCATTCAGGAAAATCCCTTGAGAACTAAAAATTACTTAACGTGGGCAATTCACATGTACGTACCTATATGTACAAAGAATAAATAAGTTGTTTGTATGTGTTGCAGAGAAATAAATATGTCAGTGATTTCGCTTTCTAAGGATATTACGAAATGCCGTAAGAATTTATCAAACAAACTTTTATAAGTACGTACATAATATAAACTTTAGAATCTGTAAATGCATCTACCCCTGGTTCAAGACCAACCAGTAAAAAACACGGCGGTTGCTCTATTCAATTGTAGCAAAAAAAAGGATAACCGGCCGAATTTGTGGGCTTCTTCTCAGACAAAGTGAAACGTAAAGATGGACTGAACTGGCTGACTAAACGACTTTTCAAATGCCAGGAAAAACTTCTGCTTTTGCGCTTTAGAAAACAATGTATGGGTTTGATCATCAACAAAAAAAAATTATATTATTATAAATTTATTTCTGTAGGCCTAATTTGTCGAATAAATATTTCTAAAAAAGGATCTAAGAGCCCAAGTTTAAGTTACCTATTAGAAGCAGACAAGACTGTCAGAAATGGGGAATATGTACGACGCAGGGAGAGAATACTTAAGTTAATGCAATGAATACAAGCAGGGACATTAATATAGTCCTAGCTACTTCCTATTCATCGGCTAATCAAAATTCATGTCGCACGCCACATGTTCCTACGCATTCAGTAGTTGACTTTAATGGAGCTTTGACAATCGAAGCTTAGTCCAAGTGAATGACTAAATGGATCAGACGTCAGACAGATATTATGTTCGTTGCACCGACTATTCCGAATCATTGCTCGTGAATAATAATAATTGGTGCAACTGCCTTGTTGGACAAGTAGTAAGCTTGTTTGGCTGGGGATCAGGAGGATCCAGATTCGAACCGAAAGAAAATATTAGGTTTTTTTTATTAAAATATTCTTAGTAACTCGTGATTTGGAGTTCGTGATTTGGAGGTGTGTCTCGAAGAATACGTCAAGGTTGTTAGAGAATAGAGATATCTAGTTGAAAGGACGGAGAGTAACATAGGTTACTTTTTATACCGGAAAATCTAAGAGTTCCCACGGGCAAAAATCCACACGGACAAAGTCGTGGGTATCAGCTAGTGTTTTTACATTTTTGATTTTAAATAAATACCCATATCGATTTCTTAAATAAAACAAAAAAACACATAGAATACTTAAAACACAATAATAATAAATGTTATAACGAAATTTCAAGGAGGAGTGTGGAAGCAAAAATCTACCGTCTAATTTAAACTCTGCTGTCGGATCGAACCATGAACCAACGCGATGAATCAGACGACGTCATATGCGTTACAGTTCGGATGTAAAAGTCACATTTAAAAATTTTGTTAATTTTCATAAAATGTCCTTCCTGTGGTGCCTTACCTACGTGGATAACGAACCTATGTACAACAATTTAATTGCGAGTATGACATATCACCAAAGATTATGGTTGGAACTGGATTTTAATGAGAAGAGCCGGCAACAATCTCAGCCTATTTAATAATTTCAAAAGGCAATAAAACTTGTAAACTATTAGAATTTACAAAATATGAATCAGGATAATATTAATTACAGCAGATGTTGAGGATATTTGTATTTTTATTAAAGATATTAGGTGCACTGATTAAACAAGTTAAAACCCCAGTTTTTACACTGGTTCAACCAATTACCCGTTTTAATTACGTTTTAATAACGGAACGCGGAGAATTCTGAAAATTGTCGCAGCGACACGGGACATATTAATTGGGTTACCAACTGCCGCGGCCAATGAAGCTTTCACAGAATTACACTATGCTAATATTATAACCGACTCCACCTCTAAAGCGATTATTTTATTTTTTCCTTACTCTCAATGTTAAATGTAATTAACTGGCCAAGTTTAAATATCAGAACAGGCATAACGTCAATATTATTTAATTAAAAATCTTTTCCATAAATAAAAGCTATTATAACTTGCAACAAAGTTGTTTTGTTATAATAATTAATAAACGGTCGAATGTGCACTCTCATTATATTGAATGACTACACATTATCTTAGTTACATAACTACTCAGAATACAGTATTCTGAGGTTAACTTTTTCTCGTTAATATTAAATATTGATCTCATGTTAATTTAAAGTATGTTTTAATTAAACGGTTATAATATCATACATATTACTGTCAATACTGTAATATGTTGATAGTACTGTCAAAAACTTCCCAGCAATACGGCAGGTATACCTATTTATGTTTCGCGTAATTCTTCCCTTCTTGTACCACAAAATCCCTTTGTGCCCTCAAAATTGTAGTTCAACGGGAAGCCTTTATGGAGCCCGCGAGTTTAATGAATTGTTAAAGTTTAAGGGTGTCTGGCAAGGGATTGCCACGATACTAAGTGTCTGGCAAGGCATGACGTGATTTCTAATACCATTCCGAAGTAAATATTAAAAAAAAGACTTAGACGTTATTCTTTGCCGTAAGATTTTTAAACCTTCATTACCTGTGATCTCCCACTATGATCAAAACTTCATAGTGGCTGATCGTTCCTGCCTGTGTATTGGGCACAATACACAGAGAAACCTTCAGCTTTTATAAAATAACAAAGGTCTGGCCCTCGTGGGCTCTGTCTCTGTTAGATTATGACGTGTCTTTTTGTAAGAAAAGCTTTTTATTAAAATAACTTAGAAACTTGATTTTTTTTAGCAATGACCTAAGTATTTTACACCTAAGCGGTTTCTAAAAAGAGCCGACAACAAACTGATCCTATAAAGGTTTGGTATGAGGTCCGATTATGAGGTACCCATTTTTAAAAGCAGTGAGTAAATAAATAATCAATTAAAAGAAAATTAATTTAGGTAGAATGCGATTATCTCATACAACATCATGTTAAATAAAACAGCTCTTTCTTGTAATAAGGATCAAAACTAAATTCATTGTACTAAACCTTAAATGGGTTTGGGGTACGAGTGGCTTAACGTAGGTCACTGTTACGGCAATCGCTTGATTAGCAAAGTGCACGTTACGTTACCACATGTCCCCACATATCCTCACACAATGACAAACACACTGTTACAGGAATCAAAACCTTTGTCTTCTTAGCCGGAATTAACCACCGCTTCCCAAATGAGACCTGATCTAAATTTTAAACGTTGTTTTTTTTTTATTATAAAGCGCGTTTGTTTTATTTGATCGAAATATAAAGCAGATACTGCGGGCATCTGCTTTATATTTCGTTCTCTCTTAAACCCCCGTAAACCCTTGTTATTGTGAGCGGAGACCCGTACTTATTAATAAGCGGACGATGGGTTGATCATGATGATGATGATGATGATGACTGGTTGATGGATTAGACTCTTTGAGCAGTATTGTTAATCATAGGATGATGAACATCCACACATTTATACATTTTTTACAAACATGCAAATTATATTTTATAGCCGATGCTCGCGGCATCGCCCGCGTGGATTTAGGTTTTTTGAAATCCTGTGGGAACTCTTTGATTTTCCGGGATAAAAAGTAGCCTATCTCAATAAATAGTTTATTTGGATAAGGATAGTGTATTTGACGATAATATGATCAATAAACATAGGCTAATAATTTTAATTACCTTTATTCTATGGAAAAGTGGTTATAATGGCTAAAATATAAATGTTTGGTTTATACTATCGCGGACTTTTTTGTAGGCATTATTGAGTTCTACAACTTTTCTATAGAAGGCAACCATACATCTCTAACCATTTAGGCAGCGTTCGCGAGAATCGTTAACGTACGGCAGTTTTTTCGACGCCTTACTCCACAATTTTCACTACCACGAAAAATCCTATCTATTTTCCGGGATAAAATATAGCCTATACGGATTCGGAAGAATCCCTCTAAGTAATGGTAAAAGAAATTTTGAAATTGGTCCAGTAGTTTTTGAGCCCATTCAATACAAACATACAAAAATACAAAAATACAAAGGTTTCCTCTTTATAATATTAGTATAGATTATTTGTATGTACAGTCAAAAGCCGTAAGTCGTTTAGCGCCTTAATGATCATATTCGCGTGGCACGGGTATGCACATGCGTTAGGTGTGTGTGGTGTGTTTATAGAAAAAGGTAGGTAGTAGGTTTTGATGCAATAGTTTCGCGGAATTGCTACTCGAATTCTGTGGTATAGTGTTATACATACGTAGGAATATAAGCTAATAGATCTAAGGATGTTATAACAAAAATAGTCTCAAATGTACGATAGTAATAATAGGGCATTATAAATTATTAGATACTAGCTGATGCCCGCAGCTTCGCCCGCGTGGATTGGTCAGATCCCCTGCAGCATCAGGATTGAGGAGTTGGACTCCAAATTTTTTATGAAACAATGTCGCAAAGTTCCTCTATCGATTAAAAAAGAAATGACGCAAATGGGTTCAGAAATCTCGGAGATTTCGGTGTACATAGGTAGAAAAACATAACTCCCTTTTTGAAAGTCGGTTAAAAAGTAGCCTATGTTACTCCCTGGTCAATTCTCTACTTGTCTGTGAAAATCCCGTCAAAATCGGTTCAGCCGTTCCCAAGATTAGCCTTTTCAAACAGACAGACAGACAGACAGACAGACAGACAGACAGACAGACAGACAGACAAAAATTTTAAAAACGTGTGATTCGGTTATAGTATCGTTCAAATAACCATATGACCTTAATATGCGGTAGTTATTTCGAAATTACAGACCGACACTCCAATTTTATTTATTAGTATACTCTACTCACAGCTAAACGGAGTCCTTTTACCTTGACTCCCACTTTCCGGAATGTATCTATTAATATCACCGATCATATTGATCTCTTAGGTCTCGACGTGTCTGCTAACATCAACTTCGGAAGATCCATCGAAGCCAAAGCCAAGACCGCCGCAAAAAAACTAGGCATTCTTAACAAGGTCAAGCAGTACTTCACGCCGCGCCAACTGATAACTTTGTATCAAGCACAAGTCAGGTCGTGCATGGAGTACTGCAGTCACCTCTATGATGGCTCCGCTAAATATCAACTAGCAGCTCTGGATGCCGTTGATCATCGAGCTAGGAGACTTGTAGGCGAAGACTCTCCTTTGTTGGCGAAACTTCATAGTCTCGATCACCGCCGTAAGGTCGCTGGCTTATCGGTGTTTTATAGGATATATTTCGGAGAGTGTGCACAGGGACTTTTCGATCTTGTCCCCCCTTCACCATTTTACCACCGAACCGCAAGACGTCGGGCGAGTTTCCATCCTTATGTCGTCGACATTCCATCTACACGCACGAAACGTTTTGCGTCTTCATTCCTCATACGCATGGCTAAGGTTTGGAATACTCTTCCCCGATCTGTGTTTCCTACCAATTACAATCCGGGTATCTTTAAAACAAGAGTGAATAGGCACCTTCTAGGTAAACGCGTCACATCTTAGACCACATCATCACTTTCTATCAGGTGTGATTGTGGTCAAGCGCTTGCCTATCGTGAATAAAAAAAAAAAAAAAAAAAAAAAAAAAAAAAGTATAGATAAATCGTGTCAAAAGTTTACGACGCCATCTTTCACTAAGTACAAGGTCCCTGGAAACTATGCATGTTGCTGATCAGTTGGGAAAACACCTATCTTTTAACGTAGCTAGTCGAAAATGTGACTAAAGTTTAAATTATTTTTGATTTTAAACCCGCAAAAATGATAAATAAACTCCAACAGTACGGTTATCTTTGCTTTAAATTAGTATTAACGGTCAAAGCGTGGAAACACTTTAATCGACGAAGTTATACGCGGTAACTTCATAATGTTAATGACCTGCTGGATTTAAGTTTTTACTGCCAGAGCTTAGTAGTTTAATATTTTAAGGGTGGCTTGTGATTTTCCACAGTTTGCTTAAAAATGTATTCGTATAATTTTTAACCCCCGACCCAAAAACAGGGGTGTTATAAGTGTGTATCTGTGTATCTGTCTGTGGCAGGTGTGTATGTGTCTGGTTGTCTAATTAGAATTTATAGCATCAACTAGGTCAATCATCAAGTCTCCAGTCTCATATATCAGATATTCCATGCAAAACGAGCTAGAACCATCGTAATTCTCACTACGTCGACAGTACTGCCCTAGGGCACAGACGCTACGTGAATCGTTACTATTATAAGCTTAACAATATGGATAGGAACTAGGAAGGCATTGCACCCTGTTTAAAGATGCAAATGCTTGCAGACTGTACAGTGATCGGGTTGCTTACTTGCGCTAGAGGTAAACCACTGAAATTCAAATCGTTCATCAATACATGACTAGATGTTGATGTTATAAATTGTATGCAGAAGTTTCTATATAATGTAGACAAGAAATATGATTGGATTTTTCGAGATTCTCACGGGAGTGGAGCCTCGAGAGATTGCTAGTAACAAATAATCGACATCACTAACGGCACACTAGTGTTTCATTATGCATGTAACTAGCTTATTCCCGTGACTTCATCCGCGTGGACTACACAAATTGCAACTCATGCAACTAGGTCGAAATATCAGCAATCAAAATATTACAATTATCATGTTATGTACCCGTTATCTACAGTATTAAAAAACCCCTATTTTACCCCCTTAGATTTTCAATAATCCTTCTTAGCGGATGTCTACGTCATAATAGCTATCTGCATGCTAAATTACAGCCCGATCCGTCCTGTGGTTTGAGTTGCACGTTGATAGATAAGTTAGCCAGTCAGCTTTTTCTTTTATGTATTTAAGATTTGTATTGTTGCGCACAACTTGGGAAGAGAGGTATGCAATGTCTTTGAACTCTGCTTATGGACGCATTACCTACGTGCTCATCTCCGATCGAGAAAGGTCTCAACACGTACGCAACGAAGACGTGCACCACTTGCCAATGTTCAAAGCCATATTTATTAATCCTCACAAACTTTCTCTAAATATAGCTCGCCATTTTATCCGACGTTTCATTTTATTTATACGAGTACTTACTCGTATATACCTAACTCATTCCACCTTCTCCGCTTTGCACGTCTGCAATAATCTCGTCTATTTGTATTACAAAAAAGTTTTGTCTGATGAAAATAGGTAAGTATGTATCACCATCACTTCAGTACAGAGAAATATTTAATTTATATCTAACACTCAGAGAACTCTAAAAAGTTAATTGATTTGCCTTTCAAATAAGTTACCGGTCATTGACCGATAAAAATCGGTCTGAAAGCGTTAGATCTTACGTAAAAACGAGAAGGTGAAATGGAATGCCTTCATTTCACGTTCTCGTCTTAGCGATCGTAGTAGTACTAAAATTAATTAAAGTTTTAATGAGATCGTTGTATTTCCTTAACTATGTCTGAGAGCGTAAGTATATTAGCCGACGGATCCGATTGCTGTCATTAGTGGACATTACTACCCGGTTTGCTACCTGCCTTGAATGATTCTAGGTTAATGGGAAGTACCCTTTATAGGTTTTGATTCCCGTGCTGGCTTTTGACAGACACGACAGACACTACAGTCAGACAACGAAGTGATTTTGCCTATAAGGTTCCTTATTTTCACTGTAGATACGGAATCCTAAAAAATCAGCCCATTGTCTGGTTCCCATAATTCCTATCGCATATAGCTAGTGAAATATTGTCAACGAGACATAATGGAGACGAAGTGTGTCTCCTAGAATATTAAATACAACGACAGGGAGGCACAGGTGCGGCACTTCAATACAGCAGACAGGTCACTGTCCTCGCCGATGTAAACGACTACAATATATATCTGATTTGGGTGAATTAAATCATATCAAAAGACAAGCTCTTATGAATTATCCAATCTAAGTCTAAGTAATATTCATTCGTCAGTAATGAACTTAAGACTAAATTAATTATTAAGTCAAAGCTTAACCAATGAATTTTGTTCTAGATCACAGCACACACGATACACTAATATGATGTACATATAATATTAATATGTATATTTTGTTTATCATCTGCAGTTACATTAATTGACGATTTGGATAGAAGCAAGCGTTACTTTGCCAGAATACAAGAAACACATAGCATCGAAGCATACTAGTAAATCGCTGATCCTTGAAAAAGGCTTCTATCTGAAGGTATCAAGTGTAAATTAACCCATCAGTAGTTTAGATTAAAATACTCGATGCGTTTTATCGTTTGATTAGACAAATTGTGCACAACTCGAACCAAATATTTGCGCTACGCGAGTGCTACATAACTTAGAAGTTCGAGCTACGAGTTCGCTACGCCACTAACTTATTGCACAACTAGGACACATAATATAGCTTCAACCATCTGACACATAGATTCAATTATCTACCGATACTTGGAAGGGGAGAGATATGGTTAGTGCTTTGCAAATCCCTATCTAGGTACAGAAGGAACAGTAAAGCTTTCAGAAGCAAGTTTTAGTTCGCAGACTACGTGCAAAGCAAGAACATAAGGATATTTACACAACTGCAGAGCGCAAAGGAATGTTATACTAACAATATTTGGCTTACATCGGAACTAAAATATATGAAAAACAGATATAGGCTAATCTATACCAATACAGGGTGGTCAAAAAGTCGTGGATCAAACGAAATAGGGAGATAGAGGAGGTCATTTCTAACAAAAAAAAATTCTACAGCATGGCCATATTTAAATTGCCCTAAGAGCTATGAATATTTTTGGGTTTTTTAATAAAATACCAGATTCTCTTACAATTAGACTAATTAAAAAAAAATGAGATAAAAAACAATAAAACAAACTATGTTGTGTCATTACTAGATAATGTATCAGCACTAAAAACCTTTGATTGAGGCTCTGGCTACCAAATTACAAGAGCAATTAATTTTTTTCCAAAACTTTTAAAGCGTTACCAAAAATTAAATGTCACTTTAAAAGCGCACTGTAAAAAAAATGTACTACGGAAAAGTGACCCTGTATCAAAAAAACTTGCTGATTTAATGCCAATTTAAATGAGGTATAACACATTACTCTTTGTTTCGTAATTCTGGTATTATAATCGTTTTTTCATATCAAGGTGCAAATTTCAGTAGATTAGTTTAATTCAAAATAATTTTGAAGATTATCATGCTGCTAGTTAAACTGCTAGTTTTTTGTACGTTGGAATGCTAGAAACATCACTGTGCTTGTCACACTTAAAATTTGTAAAAAGAACAAAAACTCTTCACTACCACCACATGCCAGAACTACCCAGAACGCCCTCTTTTCTAGGAAACAAAAGGATAAAAAAACTATGCCTCTCTTTCACATCCTTCCTTATTCCAACAATGCAAATAGAAAGGATGATTAGTGTGAACGAGAGGCATAGTTTCTTTATCCTTTTGTTCCCTAGAAAAGATGAACTACTTTCAAGACGGGCGTTCTGGGTTGTTCTGGCAACTGGTGGTAGTGAAGAGTTTTTGTTCTTTTTACTAAGTGTGACAAGCACAGTGATGTTTTTAGCATTCCAACGTACAAAAAACTAGCAGTTTAACTAGCAGCATGATAATCTTCAATTTTTTTTTTGAATTAAACTAATCTACTGAAATTTGCACCTTGATATGAAAAAACGATTATAATACCAGAATTACGAAACAAAGAGTAATGTGTTATACCTCATTTGAATTGGCATTAAATCAGCAAATTTTTCTGATATAGGGCCACTTTTCCGTAGTACATTTTTTTTTCACAGTGCGCTTTTAAAGTGACATTTAATTTTTGGTAACGCTTTAAAAGTTTTGGAAAAAAATTAATTGCTCTTGTAATTTGGTAGCCAGAGCCTCAATAGAAGGTTTGTAGTGCTGATACATTATCTAGTAATGACACAACATTGTTTGTTTTATTGTGTTTTATCTCATTTTTTTTAAATTAGTCTAATTGTAAGAGAATTTGGTATTTTGTTAAAAAACCCCAAAATATTTATAACTCTTAGGGCAATTTAAATATGCCCATGCTGTGGAATTTTTTTTTGCTGGAAATGACCTCCTCTATCTCCCTATTGCGTTTGATCCACGACTTTTTGACCACCCTGTATATATTAGGTATATATGCGAAAGTGTTTGTTTACTTATTTGTTTGTCCTTCCTTCACGCCCTAATTAAGCAACCAATCGACTTGATTTTTGGTATAGAGATAGATGAAAGGAAAGAGAAAAACCTAAGAGTTTCCACGGGATTTTTAAAAACCTAAATCCAAGCGAATGAAGTCGCGGGTAGTAATAATAGATAAATAATAATTATTGTGAAAGTGTGGAAATTTGTTACTCCTTGATGATCTTTTATTCATACCCGGCACGCAAGACATTTCTGTACCAAATATAGATGATGCCCGCGACTTCAACCAGTGGATTACGGTTTTTAAAATCCTGTGGCCGAAATCTTTAATTTTCAGGGACTAAAAGTAGCCTATGACCATCCCTAGTTTGAAGACTTGTATTTTTCGTTAAAGTCGGTTAAACGATCGCAGGATAGCTTACAGAAGGACACATTTTCGCTTTTATAGTAGGGTTACAGAAGTATGGATTATTATTAAATAGCACTAGGTATATAGTTTTCATTCATTTATTTATTCATCCAGTCATAGAGTTTGCATTCTCAGGCTGAGAGTAAAGCTGCGTTAGTCGACGATGGTTTGATGTGATGAAATGATAGATAGGTACCTAAATAGGAGAGCATCTTTGACAAATAAAAGTAACGTATTGTCGGTATTTATTCCAAGTATTTATTATGAACGGTGGAGAGGTTTTCTGTGTAGTCAAATAAATCATTTTTGAACACCTGAGATATTTACCTACTTTAAGACCCTTTTTGTAGGTCTCATTTTCTCGCTTCAGTGGAATATGGAAATGAACGTTGTTTAAACCAGTGTGAAATGTTTTTACTTTTAACATCAAAAATCATGTTTAAAAGAGTAAACAAACCAGAAACATATTGATTCACTCAGGCACATACACTGAATGTTTATTAGGATTTTTTAAACAAACTTATCATTAATATATTATAATCATTATCATCATTATCAATCGATTGCCGGTTCACTACTGAGAACGGACATCTTCTCAGAATGAGAAGGTTTTCCTCATAGTATATCACACTGGCCAAGTGCAGATTGGCAGACTTTACACACTTCCTCACAATGTTTTCCTTCCCAGTTAAAACAAGTGTTTTTTTTTTTTTAAACTCACTCAACTCTGAAAAGTTAGGATGGAACCCCAGACCCCCGATAAGGATAAGGGGGCTGATACATACCCACTAGCAAACTAATATTATGATGTGTACATAAGTTTAGTACTTGTTCACGTTGGAAAGCGCGGGCGCGGCGGCGGGTGCGGGCCCGGAGAAGTGGCGAGTTCGTGTTCACATTAGCCGCCAGGCGTTTGCGCGAGTGTGACGTGTTGTCAGAGATTGTAAACATGGACGACGATCTTTTATTTTTAACCGAAAATTCATATCTAAAGTGGGAGATGTTAAAAATTAGAATTGGTGTGCACGAAATTAATAAAGAAAGAGAACAGTATGGTGAATTTCATACTTTATATAGTAATTTGAGAGAACATCCTTCAAGATTTTTTGGATATACCAGGATGACAGTCAACTGTTTTGATTACATATTGGATTCAATAAGGAGTGAGATTTCAAAAGTAGACACAAATTTTCATAAAAGCATAAAACCCGAAGAAAGACTATTTGTAACTATAAGGTGAGTTTAAAAAAAAAAAGAATTTTCGTAGTTAATTATATTTAAAGTTTAATTTCCATAATTTGATGTGTTATATTCGTAACTATTGTAACTATGGTAAGCCTGGGACGTGAAACTATTCATTTCATTCATAACAACTTCTGTAATTTTGTTTCTCGTACGTAATTTTTGCATAGGAGTAAACTCCTTCATGTACGGCAACAGACTTTTAAAAAATAACAGGTCTTCGCAATCTTGTTCTTGCCTTTCGCTGCTTTGCGACAGTTTAATTTGTAATAATTCCAACTTTTTCTTCTCTAATTCCATGAATTCCTGTCTTACATCTTGTGCACATTTACGTTTGGTGCTCGTATATTGTGTACTTGTAGATGAACCAGCTATTGACTGGGGAGTTGGGGACCGTTCATTATTATCACTACAGTTTCCATCAGCAGTTTCATCTAAATTGCCTTCATTTAATTCTGGGGTAACGTCATCTTTTATAAACTGCATCATTTGAAAATATGGCCACATTGAAGTGTTTTGATCAGTTCCAGCATCTCCAGAACGAGAAACCGGAATTTTTTTAAACTCTTTCATAAATTGGTCCCGAATATTCTTCCATTTTTTTCTTAAAGCCTTTTCTATAAAAATTAAATATTGTTTAGTGTTGATGCCTTATATAATTTTAGTAGGTATATAAAGTAATTAGTATAGATATATTTAAATTTTACGTAATAATTGTATTTTTTTTATATGTTTCAGATATCTTTCCACTGGGTTGGCATTTCGATCTTTGGCTTATAGCTTTCGTTTGGGTGTTAGTACAGTGTCTGAGATTGTTTATAGTACCTGTGAAGCTATTTGGAAAAAAAATTTGAATGTCCACATGCCACTGCCATCTGAAGACCAGCTTAAGCATATTTCTTCAGATTTTGAGAAAATGTGGAACTTTCCTAACTGCATTGGCAGCTTAGATGGTAAACATTGTAGAATTAAACGACCTAAACGATCAGGATCGGCATTTTTTAACTACAAGCATTATTTCTCTATTGTTTTGCAAGCTGTGGCTGATGCGAACAAAAGATTTTTAACTATTGAAGTGGGAGGTAGAGGAAAGCAAAGCGACGGCGGTACATTCAACGCCTCGTCCCTGAACCGGTTACTCGAAAGAGGCGCATTCAATATTCCAGAACCAAGAACATTACCCAATTCTAATATTACAGCTCCATATGTTATAGTAGCCGATGAAGCTTATCCTCTTAAAGAGTATCTTATGCGTCCATATCCACAAAGAACATTGAATCAAGAGAGAGAACATTTTAATAATAGATTGTCAAGAGCGAGAAAAACCGTGGAGTGTGCATTTGGAATTTTATGCAATAAATGGCGAGTTTTGTTAAAACCTATTGAAACTGATGTTAAACATGCACGCCTGATTATCAAAACCGCTTGCTTATTGCATAATATTGTAATTGATATAGATGGTTACAATTTCAATGATGAGTTAACAACTGAAACTCAGCACCAAAGGCGACAAACTGGAAGAAACAACAATCCATCAAATCGAGCTAAACAAATTCGGAGTTTATTCACGAAATATTTTTGGGAGAACAATCGTTTAATATATACGTCGCCATCTTTGTAATATATTTTTGTATCTTTTGTAGTCTGTCATAATATTCCTTTAGAAAAATAAAAAGTTAAAAATAGGTACCCACAATATTTCATTTACTCACCCTCCATTTCAGGAAACAATTCCGCAATTTCCTTCCATAGCTTATTGAGAATATTTCTGTTCATATGATGCCTGTGTTTGCTTTGCCAAATCGGAGTTCTAGCCTGAACAGCACTAATAAACTCTTCTGTATTGAAAGACATGATGGAGACGTGCTACCGTTTCTAGCGACAAGTTCATACTGGTTGAACTTACCTGACGTCGCGAGTGAATCGCGCGCTCCGCCGCTAGTTCGACGTAAACACACACAAACATCTCACGCGTTTGATATTGCCGCGAGCGGCGCGCGCGCGCCAGTCGCTAGCTTGCCCGCTACTTAGACCGCACGTGCGTTTCGTATGTGAACACTTGGATATTACGCCATATGTTTGATATTTCGTGACCGCGCCCGCCACCGCGCCCGCGAGTCAACGTGAATGACTACTAAATTACGTAACGATCGCACCTACCGTGGTAAGCTATTTTCATCCATTGAGAAGTACGGAAATCCATTCATGAAAATCTTCATTAGTATTTCACCTCATTTATATGAAACATAATTCATATAGCTTAACCAACCAATTAAATAAATATTATGCAAATTGGTTTGCCCAATTAAAAAATTATGTGTGAACATCGACGAAATATAATCACATCACACTAATAATATAAGGGCGAAAGTATGTGTATATGTTTGTTAATCTTTCACGCCAAAACTACTGGACGAATTTGGCTGAAATTTGGAATGGACATAGATTATACACTGGATTAATACATAGGCTACTTTTATCCCGGAATGTCAATGAGTTTTCACGGGATGTTTAAAACCCTATATCCACGGGAACCAAGTCGCGGGCATCAGCTAGTAAGTACATATATTCAAAAATATGTTAAGAACAATCTTGCTCTTTTCAAGCTGATTAAATAGTGAACATTTCGGACTTAATACCCATTTATTTAGTGGCCATAGTAGCATATTACGCGAACATTGTTGGTAAACCGTCATCCGATCTATCAGTCACATGCAACAGGTTCATTAGTTGTTTCCGACAGCTCACTTTAACTCGACGACCGCTAAGGAGGTAAATTAACCGCATCTAGCAATAGTACCCCTAGTACAGTAGGGTAGGGCTTCGTGTGAAATATTTGCGATGCATCGTCAGAGTAGGGATACCTACATATTGGTGTTCAAATTCGTTACTACTCAAGGAACAATCACTTACCTATTTTAACATAATCCTCTAGAGCCAGTCGTAAATCGTTACTTACAAGGTTTTGGATACACTATGGTTTTACAGGAAAATCAATCAATACGAACGAACCAAATTCGTCCGCGCAATAATACCACACCTGAGATCTTTCAACTTTAGTGACGCCACTGACGTTTCATAAAATGTTTATTTCGCTCAACAAAATAAAGAATAAAAATACAATTGATATTAAGACAAAATAACAAAAATAAAGTCTAAACTTAAAACTAGAAAACACATAGAACAATATTTTGTGTGTGAGCTAAATTATCACACGCAACCAGTGCATTACACAGGAGATGGACTCTACAGGTAGAGTAGTGCATTTTTACATTTACTGCATGTTTAGCCATAAACAAAAAGAAAAAAAAAGAAAAATAAACCGATTTTAATACCAATTAGCTTATTAGCTGCTAATGAGGACACAATGTGGAGTCACTACTAATCACGATAATATGAAGAGTGAACGGATTGGTGCGGCTAATTGGCACACATAATATCACACAATAATGACTAATAGTCACTATACGTAATAATATAATAGTGTTTGTGGTTATTGAATTCGGTTTTATTTATTTTTTATTTTACAAAATCAGAAACATAATAACTTAAACTTTATAAATAATATGTAAGTCAATGGCCCAATTCCGAAAATTAGATAATTAAAAGTTATTTAAGTATGCTCATAGAAGCGAATAGGACAAAATATTTTTTTAACCTTAAAATTCGGATCCCTAAATCACACAGCACAAAGCTATTTTTTTTATCCTTAACTTAAAATTTTTAGATTTCGGAAGCTATTAAAGTCGCTGTTTTTAGACCTATCAAATCAAACTATTTATTTTTTAAATATTTTGATTTGATAGTAACAATTGTTACTATACACTTTTTGAAAGTCAAGGTGATTTAACCCAAAGTTTAGAACTGTAGATAATATTAAGTAATGGTGATAGTTTAACGTCAACTTATTAAAAGAAAACTAAAAGCTATACAAGGGCTCCAAACACGCCGTCGCGTCTGTCAAGAATCCCACAAACTCAGTCGGGTATTCTTTTTATTATCACCATTTCACAATATCACTTATAAAGTTAAAACTATTAGAACTATCAAAGCTCATTCCCAAGCTTACTTTGAACTTGTTGAGAGGCATTTCCAATTTATGTCTTGTGGGAGCTTATTATAGATATGTAGGTAAGTATACCACAAACACAAACCACATTAATAATATTATAAATATGAAAGTGTGTTTGTCTGTCTGGTAGCTTTTCACGGCCCATTCGTTTGACTCCATAGGCTACTTTTTATCCCTGAAAATCGAACAGTTCGTGATTAAATTCGATTTTTAAAAAAGTATCATGGACGAAGTTGCGGGCACCATCTACTTAGTACAGAGATAACTTGCATTCTGGAGACGGATATAGACACTTTTCATCCCGGAAAATCAAGGAGTTCTCACGGACTTAAAATCCAAATCCATGCGGATAATTTGCGGGCATATCTAGTTATAAAAATATATTTCCTTAATTGTGAATTATGACACAATAAAGTAGCACATAAACCTTTAAATACTCGTAGCAGTGTATATTTTCAGATTTCATAATTCATTAGAAAATTAATGTCAAATCATAATTCAATGAAAATAATTAAGAGGAAAACCTATGCGAATGACATTGACGATTTCCCCTTCAAACTAGCAATTTTGACATGTCATGACCCTCTATTGACAATTAATCAAGCAGACATTTCAATCTGCGAAATTTACGCGGACTTTTAGTATTTTGACGTAGGAGGGTAAAAGATCCAGTACATGAACGAATAAGGACTACCCTGACTTTGACCTAAAATTAAGATATATGAGAATCGTTCTATATATAATTTTTATATATTTTTTTATCTGTGTCTATACACAGTAGGTATACACTCTTAAATTATTTAAATATCAAAAACGCAAAAAAATGCGTGGTATTAATTATTATAAATTATTTTATTTAACAAAAGGATAAATTGCCAGTAAATGAACTGGGAATTTCAGTGAATGAACGAACTCTATCTAGTGCATAAACTCTCGATTCCTATTAATAAATTCTTAAGTATATTTTCGCCTTGGAATTTTAAAAAAAATGTCAGATTTTCAGTTTTTGACTTATTGTATATTTTTTTCTACATTTTGCGCGATAAATCAAAAACTATTTTACATAATAATAATAAATAAAACCTGTTTTAGAATGTATAATAGAGCCCTTTCATATGATATTATCCCCTTTGGTATAGTTATCTTAGTTTGAAAGTCACCTAAATTTTCTGGAAAACAGTCCAAATGACTACAGAGAAAATGAAACTTAACGCCCTTGTTGCATCCAAGTCGCTGGAAGTGCAACATCAGCTACTGAATGTGTTAAGAGTAGTGAGAATAATATACCGTAACACAAGTGTCTGATGTTATCAGATTTGTTCCTTTGAGCCGAGAAGCCACATGTTCTGATGCTTTTTAGACAATCTAAGATCTCTCATTAAGTGATCCAAATAATTTTGATTGAATGGTCTAAGTTGAGATGTAAAAAAGTCACTACATCGTCACTACCTTCTGAAAGTTCTTGAAATGGTAGATTAGAGGTACTGGGTTGGGGCTGAGGTACAGATTTATCACCAGAAGTCAGAATCGTTCAAATTGCAGACTGCAAGTTACAATAGAGCCGCTTGGAACAATTTTTTTTGCTGTTTCTTCTGGTAATATTCACAACGCAGAAATAATAATCATCATGGTGTTTAGATGGTTTGCGCCAAATTATAAAATTTTTTTTTAGTAAAAGTAGTTAACTATTCTTATTTGCTCATAAACGCAACGAGGAAATACAGCTTCCACATATAAAAATTGGAGTCCAGGCCTTGCTGTTAGCTGCTAATGGGTTCTCAAAGTAGCCCGAGTATGCTTGTTTTACTGGGCACAAAAGGAAAGAATGAAAGGAGCTTACCCAGTACATCTTAAAAGATCCGTTATAGATACATGCATCCTGCCATGCCTTACCTATGCCAGCCAAACATGGGTCCAGACAAAGAATATAAAAAGAAATAGTGACTTGCTAAAGGGCGATGGCAAGGTGCATAAATTAAGCAAAAAATATTCAAAGTGAGAATTGAAGACATAAGAAAAAAGACAAAGCCTACAGACACCTTGAGACATGCCCTAAAACTGAAATGCAAATGGTCATATTGTATCGATTTTTACAGATGAAAAAAGGACAGGTAGGTAGACCGAAGACGCGTTGGTCTAATGCTATTGTGCAAATCGCGAGAGAAAATTAGCTTGATAGTACCAAAGACAGAGAGAAATGGGGATACCCAAGAGGGATCCATATCCAAGAAAGCAGAATACCAGAATAAATATAAAAAAAATTCAAAAGAAAAATAAAACCGACTTCAAAATCACAAACACTAAAAAGTAAAAAATAATTTAAGTTATTGTGGTTTTTGAAGTCGGTTTTATTTTTATTTTGAAAATTTTTTATTTCAAAATTTTTAGTGGCCCCACTGTACTATAATAATATGCCATGCCCAGCTAAAACCCTACTGTTTACTAAGCAATTACACTGATCGCGAGCAATTTGCTCTTATCCATTGAGGAGTTCTGTTCTCCATCTCAGAAGATATTCATCAGAACTTCATCAAATTTATATGGGACCACCTGCAAAGTATACCTAGCTTTTCAAAAAAAAAAAAAACCAGATCGGTCCAGGCGTCTTTGAGCAATCGGTGAACATACATTAAAAAAAAATTGAATTTGCTCTTATCCATTGAGGAGTTCTGTTCTCCATCTTCAAAGATATTCATCAGATCTTTACCAAATTTATATGGGACCACTTGCAAAGTATACCCTATCAAACAAAAAAAAAATCCAAATCGGTCCAGGCGTCTTTGAGTAATCGGGGAACATACATAAAAAAAAAGATACCAACGAATTCAGAACCTCTTCCTTTTTTTAAAGTCGGTTAAAAATATACTAAGATTTACTAACATGGTGTTATACCATAGAGTAGCAAACAGAGGCAAAGCTTCTAAGAAGCGAGCAAAATTTATAACTATTGGTAGGGCTGGCACTGGAGGATACAATTTAATTAACAATAGTTATTTGTTCAACAAGATGGTAAAGTTTGTTTTTGTTGTGATTGCCTAGTTTAAATATCGATCTTTAAATATCGATCGATAGATCTAAATATCGATTTTGAACGAAATCAGTCAATTTAGAAAGAATTATAAATGGTGCCAACTTTTTTAAATTTTGGTTACAGGTTCCTATTTTGTGATCCCAGGGAGCTCTAAATATCGATTTTGAACAAAATCGGTCAATTAACAAAGAATTTCAAAATGGCGTCGACTTTTTTAAATTTTGGTAACAGTTTCTTATTTCGTGATCCCAGGGAGCTCTAAATATCGATTTTGAACGAAATCGGTCAATTAACAAAGAATTTCAAAATGGCGTCGACTTTTTTAAATTTTGGTAACAGTTTCTTATTTCGTGATCCCAGGGAGCTCTAAATATCGATTTTGAACGAAATCGGTCAATTAACAAAGAATTTCAAAATGGCGTCGACTTTTTTAAATTTTGGTAACAGTTTCTTATTTCGTGATCCCAGGGAGCTCTAAATATCGATTTTGAACGAAATCGGTCAATTAACAAAGAATTTCAAAATGGCGTCGACTTTTTTAAATTTTGGTAACAGTTTCTTATTTCGTGATCCCAGGGAGCTCTAAATATCGATTTTGAACGAAATCGGTCAATTTACAAAGAATTTCAAAATGGCGTCGACTTTTTTAAATTTTGGTAACAGTTTCTTATTTCGTGATCCCAAGGAGCTCTAAATATCGATTTTGAACGAAATCGGTCAATTAACAAAGAATTTCAAAATGGCGTCGACTTTTTTAAATTTTGGTAACAGTTTCTTATTTCGTGATCCCAGGGAGCTCTAAATATCGATTTTGAACGAAATCGGTCAATTTACAAAGAATTTCAAAATGGCGTCGACTTTTTTAAATTTTGGTAACAGTTTCTTATTTTGTGATCCCAGGGAGCTCTAAATATCGATTTTGAACGAAATCGGTCAATTAACAAAGAATTTCAAAATGGCGTCGACTTTTTTAAATTTTGGTAACAGTTTCTTATTTCGTGATCCCAGGGAGCTCTAAATATCGATTTTGAACGAAATCGGTCAATTTACAAAGAATTTCAAAATGGCGTCGACTTTTTTAAATTTTGGTAACAGTTTCTTATTTCGTGATCCCAAGGAGCTCTAAATATCGATTTTGAACGAAATCGGTCAATTAACAAAGAATTTCAAAATGGCGTCGACTTTTTTAAATTTTGGTAACAGTTTCTTATTTCGTGATCCCAGGGAGCTCTAAATATCGATTTTGAACGAAATCGGTCAATTTACAAAGAATTTCAAAATGGCGTCGACTTTTTTAAATTTTGGTAACAGTTTCTTATTTTGTGATCCCAGGGAGCTCTAAATATCGATTTTGAACGAAATCGGTCAATTAACAAAGAATTTCAAAATGGCGTCGATTTTTTTAAATTTGGTAACAATATCCTGTTTTGTGATCCTAGGGATCCTCAGATATTGATTTTGAACAAAATCTATGACAGTTCAAGAAAATAGATTTTAAACACTATTTAAATTATTATCATTAACATTAAATTAAATGAAAACACGACGCGCGACGTGTACTGCAGCCCCTGAGCTTGAGCACAGGCCGAGCCGATATAAACCGATTTCTCTCCGTACGCGACGTAGCGCCTGTGCTCACGCACACACGCGCCTCAAGCTTGTAGTAGTGTACCTATCGTAGCGCGCTTGTATGAAGCTTTGACTCTGTTCGCTACTCATGTGGTTATACAACGCAATACCACACTAACAAACACTCGTACAAACATACAGACAAGTATATACTCACACACACTCACACACACACATGGACGCACGCACACGCACTTTTGAACGGTTTGAACGGAACACGGTTTTGAAATTGAAATTGAAAAAAGTGTAAGAATTTGTAAGAAAATATTTAAAAAAGGTATATCAGCCGGTTTTTTATTCCAGCTCTTAATACATGTAAAAACGTCCAATCTGTTCATTTACTTGAGCCTTTACCCTAGTACCTAATTATATCGACCGCCCCATATCAAAACAAAGTAAATGTCATTTTTCCGAAAATCGTTTTATGTCATAAGCCTAACTTTCATAGTATGTCCCGTTGTATTGTAAGGACACCCACATTAAAGTAAAGTTAAAAGCTAGTAAGTCGCTTTGACCATTTTAAAACATAGTAAGTCTATGAACTGGCTAGGTTTTTTATAGATTAATGCGCCTTACTAAGTTTTTCAAAGGAATTAGATTAAATAAAATAAATATCACCCATTATCTAAATACCATGTCAAAACAGTAAATACTTAATGATGCATTAAAACTTAAAAGTAAGATAGGAAAAGTCAATGACCTCTACATGTCAACTGTTAAATATGGCTTGCAAGGGAAATACTTTGCATACTTACATAATGTTTTTAAGGTTCCATATCTCAAAAGGAAACACGGGACCCTTATAGGATCACTTTGTTGTCTGTCTTTCTGTCCGTCTGTCGTGTCTGTCAAGAAAACCGATAGGGTATTTCCCGTTAACCTAGAATTATGGGCAGGTAGATAGGTCTCAACTCTCATAGCCCAAGTAAAGGAATAAATCCGAGAACAAATTTCGTGATTCTAGATCAACGGGAAGTACTGTATAGGTTTTCTTGACGGACGGACGGACAAATGGACAGACAACAAAGTGATCCTTTAAGAGCTCCGTTTTTCATTTTGAGGTACGGAACCCTAAAAAAGAAAGTGATGCACATCTAATGAATAAATGTGTAGGCCAGTCTTCACACTAAAATATTTAAACCCCTTTAATTTAAAAACTGTCATAGCCTAGTGGTTAGAACGTCCGCCTCCTAATCGAAGGTCGGGGGTTCGATCCTGGAATCACGCACTACTAACTTTTCAGTTATGTGCGTTTTAAGCAATTTAATATTGTATATCAAATCTTTGAAAAGAGCAACCGCCGAGTTTCTTGTTGAAGACTACGGCCTAAACTTCTCTTGAATTTAAACCACTTACTAGGTTTTGATCTGAGAAAGAAATTTGACATTAATTGACAAAATTGAGAGACCTAAGCTTGTATAAGAACACAGAAGTGTCATAATTCGTGTTCACTTTGCCTAACGTCTCTCGGAGAGCAGAGAGAGATTTAAACTGTTTCTTATAATCACTGGCCATATTTCAAATGCGAAAGTGTGTTTTTTGGTTTAATATTCAATCACGCTGCAACGGAGCAACCAGTCGACGTGGTTTTTTGCATGGATACATTTAAAGACCTTGAGAGTGACATCTCTCTCCGCATCGTATTCTTTATTGCTGAGGGTTGTGACCTCTTTCCATTATTCCTACATCTAATGGTAGGTTTTCTTGGGATAATAATGCGGTGGGTTCAAAGAGCCTACGGAACTCGACTAGAAAAACGAGATTTTGACTCTTAGTTTTAACGGTTATGAATTAGTTATTATTATCAGTGATAAAATTGATTAGGGCTGCCAGGTAAAATGACATTTATCTCGGAAAATCAAAGAGTTTCCACGAGATTTTTTCCAAGTTTGCGCTACTAAGTACATATATTATGAAGAGGAAAGGTTTGTTTGTTTGTTATCGATAAACTCTGAAACTACTGAACTACTTGCACTAAAGACATAATCATCAACATCAACCGACAGACGTCCACAGTGAACATAGGTCTTTAATAGGGTCTTCCACATGCTACGGGTTTGCGCCGCCTGAATCTTTGCGCTTGCGCTTGACGACAATCATGCTTTAAAGAAAGCAATGATGAGGTCCAAGTTGGAGCACGCTTACCTGGAAGATGCCTATTCACTCTTGGCTTGCAGGTATCTATGGTATATATGGCAGGAAACACGGCCGCCGAAATGGCGTTCCAACCTTTAGGCTCTCCCCATTGCCCGCAGCATGAATCTGAGCTTCCTTATGATGGTTATATTATGTACATATAATATCTCATAAGAAATCTCTAACACACAATCCAGCTAAGTAGGTCCAATTTCAAAAAAAGCTAGCTAGCCGACAAATCTAACTCAGTTAGGCAGCCTTCGGGAACCTTCGAGATGTCTCTCGTCCAAAATTCCTCAATGCTTGAAGACCAGTCTTTGAATAGTGCATGATGTCAGTGATGAAAAATGGATCCGAAATATAGGTCTTTTTTTGTACACAGGAAATGCCTGACGCATACCCCTCCGTCATGTGGGGCTTGCACCAAACTTGCACTACTACGAAATCCATTTCGGAACACGGCGCCCGAAACGAGGCGCGCTATCTCCTAAAAAACATAGGTATAATACCTATTTAGAACACTTACTATCTGTCATCATAATCTATGACAACCTCCGAGTATTTACCTGGTAAAACCGTAACTTTCGAATAAATTTTAGTATATAAGCAGGCTTCATTTAGAAATGAAAAAATCCCTATTTTATTTTTCAACGATTATAAACACAACTTTCATTCAAAAATAATAAGCTTAAATTCATTTTAAATAATATTTTGCGACGAAATGACGCGCGCAGTCCGTCCGCCATTAGAGTCCAGTGGACACTGAATTCCATAGAGCGCCTGCAAGAAAATAAATAGCACAGGAAGTTTTTTGGTTAGTTTTAGATTATTTAAGAAATGAAAAACATTTAGTATAAAACTAACAGTTCAAATTGATTGCTAAACCTAAACATATCATTTTCTGGAGGTTGGCTTCAAAGTATCAAGATGTTAAAGAAAATTTTTACAGAACAAGTTGCGAACAGCAATGTTTTCAACTTGTTTTTTTTTATTATTGGGATAATGTATACTAAATTAAAAAAGGCCCTTATAATCTTCACAAACTGAAGTTTTTAATTGCATGTATTTAATAGCTGTTAATGCTTTAGAAAAATAAACAATTTACTTCAAAGTACAGCATTTTTGCGATTTGTCAAATAGCAATTACCTTAAGGTATCATGAGGTTTAATTATATTAAATTTATGTAAGCCATCTCACCGTTATAGCCAGGTTGTGGCGAAGTAAAACACAATTAACCTTTTCTCAGAACATTATGGTTAGAGCTCTGCTCGTGTTCCGTAGTTTGAGTTCAGAGAAGCCCACGCAAATTCCCTTCGAAGTTCCAATCCTAAAGGAATTGAATGGAATCTCACTTAATAAGTTCATAGAATTTATTTGTTTTCTAAAATAAAAATCACTTATAAGGTTAGTAGTTACTTAATTATTTATCTCCATGTCTGACGTCATCACATACGAGTAACATAAATTCATTTTACATGATAGACTTGAAGCACCCACTAATGATATTTTAAGTACTAACGGAGCGAACTAGAGCACAGAATAATAGTACTACTAGAGCGAGGGAATTCTCGGTTTGATCCTGAATCGACGATATGTCAAATATTAGGCTATGGTGATGTAAAATCAAAAAAAAATTTGGCTACTTTAGGGCTACCTCCGTCAAATAGCTCCTGCATCAGTGGTCAAATGTACTAACAGCTGACGAAGGCTCGACGTTTTGTTAGAAGTTCCCTAACTGTCGTGAACTGTGGTAGGCTAACAACGCATTGTCAACTGCTGAGCACCGTCTATTTAGTGCTAATTCACTGAACGATAACTGACTGGGCTTTTGTTCACTCATCAGGCCAATTTGTAAGACATCAACGCCTCTAATATCTATATGCCACCCCTCTGAGTGTAGGCATTTATACCTACTAATAATAATTATTATAGATCTGCTAGCTAGATCGAACGCGAACGAAGTCATCGGGCATCAGCTAGCAGATCTATAATAATTATAGGTTTTTAAATAGGTATCCGGCGGGATAATTCATGAAAGGAGATTGCCCATTTTCTTAGGAGCTTTGGGCCCCCCCAATATAATTGTTATGTCACAATGGTTTTAATTTTATTTTGTAGACAAATAATTCCCTTTTTATATTCTGCAAACGATTTCCATTTATTCACCCTGGTTATAAAGAAATCTTATTTTTTATGTTGCTGATATTGAGGTTATATTTAATTCATACTTCTTCAAAATAAATGGATGTTTACGATTCTAACTGTAATTGTGGACATTTTAAGTGTAAAAAATATGAGAATGACAATGAGAATAAATCTTACTATCCTTGATAAAAGAAAATATTATTATGTTGCTGAAATTGAGGTTATATATAATAGATACTTCTTCAAAATGAATTGATTTTTACTATTCTAACTGTGATTATAATAAACCTTACTACTCTTGACAAAAGGTGAATTACCACTTCATTCCTACAATCCACCACCCACTTGGTGATGGATTGCAGCGGAACTTAGCTGGTGTTAAGTGTGGATGGGAATAACCTCGAACATACCTAAAGTAAACTCAACAATATAAAAGGTTAATTTATAAAAAAAAACAACATTAAATAAACAACATTTATTCGTCATAGAATATATTATCCAGGAATGATGCTGGGGCGCTTACCTCATTGAAGCGGCCCCAGCTTAAATACCACAATACAGACATGGTATGAGCGCAGCACCCTACTGTACGATTTCCCACTAAGCAACTGCAATAATAAGCAATGACACTCTCTAAAGAATTTGCCCTATTCTGTTCTTTACTTATCAGTAAATATGTGTAGTATGCCTTGTTGCTAACATGTCGTGATTTAATCCTGCCCCTGACTAAATAATTATTTTGGCCAAATATTAAGGGCAAATCTTCTTCTATTATTTCATTGCTTATTTCCACACTGTATGTACCATTTGCTCGCACATGCTCCCCATA